>NW_020191297.1:0-14252 GCF_002263795.3 Bos taurus
AGTGCATGATCCCTACGTGATCAGTTATGATTAGTGAGGGTGATCTGTGCATGGACAGGAACGTAATCAGTGCATGAAATTCCACCGTGATCAGTTGAAATATTCCCACGTGAATCAGTTCATGATTTAGTCACGTTGATTTGTGCATGACCTGAGTGAACAGTGTATGATCCGCCATGTGATCACTGCATGATAGCCAAGTGATCAGTGCATAATCAGCCACATAATCAGTGCATGATCCATTACGTGATCAGTGCATGATCAGCGACGTGAGCAGTGCATGATAGCCACGTGATCTGTGCATGATCAGGCACGTGATCAGTGCATGATCAGTCACGTGATCAGTGCATGATCAGCCACGTGATCAGTGCATGACCAGGCACGTGATCAGCGTATGACCAGCCAAGTGATCAGTGCATGACAGCCACGTGATCAGTGCATGATCAGTCACATGATCAGTGCATGATCAGTCACGTGATCAGTGTATAATCAGCCACGTGACCAGTGCATGATCAGCCACATGATCAGTGCATGATCAATTACGTCATCAGTGCATGATCAGTCACGTGACCAGTACATGGTAGCTACGTGATCACTGCATGATCAGCCACGTGAGCCGTGCATGATAGCCACGAGATCAGTGCATGATCAGTCACGTGAACAGTGCATGATAAGTCACCTGATCAGTGCATGATCAATTACGTGATCAGTGCATGATCACTCACGTGACCAGTACATGGTAGCTACGTGATAATTGCATGATCAGCCACTTGATCAGTGCATGATAGCCACGTGATCACTGCATGATATGTCAGATGATCAGTGTATGATCATCCCCGTGATCAGTGCATGGGCAGTCATGTGATCAGTGCATGATATAGATGTGATCAGTGCATGATCAGTCTCGTGATCAGTGTATGATCAACCACGTGATCAGTGCACGATAGCCAGGTAAGGAGTGCATGATAGCCAGATGATCAGTGCATTATCAGTCACGTGATCAGTGTATGATCATCCAAGTAATCAGTGCATGATAGCCAACTGATCATTGCATGATCAGTCACGTGATCAGTGCATGATCAATTACGTGATCATTGCATGATCAGCCACGGGATCAGTGCACGATAGCCACGTGATCAGTGCATGATAGCCACGTGATCAGTGCATGATAGCCGACGTGATCACTTCATGAGTAATCACGTGATCTGTGCATGACCATGCACGTGATCAGTGTATGATCAGCCTCGTGATCAGTGCATGATAGCCACGTGATCAGTGCATGATAGCCACGTGATCAGTGCATGATAGTCACGTGATCAGTCCATGATCAGTCACGTGATATGTGTGTGATCAGCCACGTGATCAGTGAATGATATCAGTGCATGATAGCCACGTGATCAGTGCATGAGAGCCACGTGATCACTGCATGATCAGTCACGTGGTACATGTGTGATCAGCAACGTGATCAGTGCATGATGAGCCACGTGACCAGTGCAGGATCAATTACATGATCAGTGCATGATCAGTCACGTGACCAGTACATGGTTGCTACGTGATCATTGCATGATGAGCCACGTTATCAGTGCATGATCAATTACGTTACCATTGCATGATCAGTCACGTGACCAGTATATGGTAGCTACGTGATCATTGCAGGATCAGCCACGTGAGCACTGCATGATAGACACGTGATCAGTGCATGATCAGTCAAGTATTCAGTGCGTGAACAGTCACGTGATCAGTGAATGAAGAGCCACGTGACCAGTATTTGGTTGCTACATGATCATTGCATGATCAGCCACGTGAGCAGTGCATGATAGCCACGTGAGCAGTGCATGATCATTCACGTGATCAGTACATTATCAGTCACGTGAACAGTGCATGATCATTTACGTGATCAGTGCATGATCAGTCACGTGATACGTGTTAGATCAGCCACGTGATCAGTGTATGATATCCACGTGATCAGTGCATGATAGCCACGTGATCAGTGCATGAGAGCCACGTGATCAGTTCATGATCAGTCACGTGATACATGTGTGATCAGCCACGTGATCAGTGCATGATGAGCCAGGTGACCAGTGCAGGATCAATTACTTGATCAGTGCATGATCCGTCACGTGACCAGTACATGGTTGCTACGTGATCATTGCATGATCAGCCACATGAGCAGAGCATAATAGCCACGTGTTCAGTGCATGATCAGTCACGAGATCAGTGCATGATCAGTCACGTGACCAGGGTATGATGAGCCAAGTGATCAGTGCATGATCAGCCACATGATCAGTTCATGATAAGTCACCTGATCAGTGCATGATCACCCACGTGAACAGCACATGGGAGCTATGTGATCATTGCATGATCAGCCATGTGAGCAGTGCATGATAGCCACGTGATCACTGCATGATCAGTTTCGGGAGCAGAGTATGATCAGCCACTTGATCAGTGCATGATAGCTACGTGGTCACTGCATGATCTGTCACATGATCAGTGTAGGATCATCCAAATGTTCAGTGCATGGGTAGTCATGTGATCAGTGTATGACCAACCAGGTGATCAGTGCATGATAGCCAGGTAATGAGTGCATGATAACCAGATGATCAGTGCATTATCAGTCACGTGATCAGTGTATGATCAGACAAGTAATCAGTGCATGATAGCCACATGATCATTGCATGATAGCCACGTGATCAGTGCATGATCAGTCACCTGATGGGTGAAGTATCAGTCAGGTGACCGGTACATGGTAGCTACATGATCATTGCATGTTCAGCCACGTGAGTAGTGCATGAAAGCCACGTGATCAGTGCATGATCAGTCACGTGATAAGTGCATGATCAGTCATGAGACCAGTACATGGTAGCTGCGTGATCATTGCATGATCAGCCAGGTGAGCAGTGCATTATAGCCACGTGATTAGTGTATGACCAGGCACGTGATCAGTGTATGACCAGCCAAGTGATCAGTGCATGATCAGCCACGTGATCAGTGCATGACCAGGCACGTGATCAGTGTATGACCAGCCAAGTGATCAGTGCATGAGAGCCACGTGATCAGTGCATGATCAGTCACGAGATCAGTGCATGATCATTTACGTGGTTAGTGCATGATCAGTCACGTGACCAGTACATGGTAGCTACGTGATCATTGCATGATCAGCCACGTGAGTCGTGCATGATAGCCACGAGATCAGTGCATGATCAGTCACGTGATCAGTGCATGATCACTCACGTGAACAGTGCATAATAAGTCACCCGATCAGTGCATGATCAATTACATGATCATTGCATGATCAGTCACGTGACCAGTACATGGTAACTACGTGATCATTGCATGATCAGCCACGTGAGCAGTGCATGATAGCCACGTGATCAGTGCATGATCAGTTTCGGTAGCAGAGTACGATCAGCCACTTGATCAGTGCTTGATAGCCACGTGATCACTGCATGATCTGTCACATGATCAGTGTATGATCATCCACGTGATCAGTGCATGGGCAGTCATGTGATCAGTGCATGATATAGACGTGATCAATGCATGATAAGTCTCGTGATCAGTGCATGATAGACACGTGATCAGTGCATGATCCGTCACCTGATGGGTGTATGATCAGTCACGTGACCGGTACATGGTAGCTACATGATCATTGCATGATCAGCCACGTGAGTAGTGCATGATACCCAAGTGATCAGTGCATGATCAGTCACGTGATCAGTGCATGATCAGTCATGTGACCAGTACATGGTAGCTAAGTGATCATTGCATGATCAGCCACGTGATCAGTGCATGATAGCCACGTGGGCAGTGCATGATAGCCACGTGATTACTTCATGATTAGTCACGTGATCTGTACATGATCAGTCACGTGATACGTGTGTGATCAGCCACGTGATCAGTGCGTGATGAGCCACGTGATCAGTCCAGGATCAATACTTGATCAGTGCATGATCAGTCACGTGACCAGTGCATGGTAGCTACGTGATCATTTCATGATCAGCCACGTGATCAGTGCATGATAGCCACGTGTTCAGTGCATGATCAATCACGTGATCAGTGTATGATCAGCCACGTGAACAGTGCATGAGTGCCACGTGATCAGTGCAGGATCAATTAAGTGATCATTGCATGATAACCACGTGAGCCATGCATGGTAGCCACGAGATCAGGGCATGAGCAGTCACGTGATAAGTGCATGATCAGTCACGTGATCAGTGCATGATCAGTCACCTGATCAGTGCATGATCAATTACGTGATCAGTGCATGATCACTCACGTGACCCGTACATGGTAGCTACGTGATCATTGCATGATCAGGCACGTGAGCAGTGCATGATAGCCACGTGATCACTGCATGATCAGTTTCGGGAGCAGAGTATGATCAGCCACTTGATCAGTGCATGATAGCCACGTGATCACTGCATGATCTGTCACATGATCAGTGTATGATCATCCACGTGATCAGTGCATTATCAGTCATGTGACCAGTACATGGTAGCTGCGTGATCATTTCGTGATCAGCCATGTGAGCAGTGCATGATAGCCACATGATCAGTGCATGATCAGCCACGTGATAAGTGCATGATCAGTCACGTGATCAGTGCATGATTAGTCATGTGACCAGTACATGGTAGCTGCGTGATCATTGCATGATGAGCACGTGAGCAGTGCATGATAGCCACGTGGGCAGTGCATGATAGCCACGTGATTACTTCATGATTAGTCACGTGATCTGTACATGATCAGTCACGTGATACGTGTGTGATCAGCCAGGTGATCAGTGCATGATGGCTACGTGATCAGTTCATGATTAGTCACGTGATCTGTGCATGACCAGGCAGGTGATCAGTGTATGATCAGCCACGTGAACAGTGCATGGTAGCCACGTCATATATGCATGATCAGTCACCTGATGGGTGTATGATCAGTCACGTGACCGACACATGGTAGCTACATGATCATTGCATGATCAGCCACGTGAGTAGTGCATGATAGCCACGTGATCAGTGCATGATCAGTCACATCATCAGTGAATGATCAGTCATGTGACCAGTACATGGTAGCTACGTGATCATTGCATGATCAGCCACGTGAGCAGTGCATTATAGCCACGTGATCATTGCATGATCAACCACGTTATCAGTGCATGATCAGTCACGTGATCAGTGCATGATCAGCCACGTGATCAGTGCATGATAGCCACGTGATCAGTGCATGATAGCCACGTGATCAGTGCATGATCCGTCACGTCATCAGTGCATGATCAGTCATGTGACAAGTACATGGTAGCTACGTGATCATTGCATGATCACCCACGTGAGCAGTGCATTATAGCCACGTGATCAGTGTATGATCAGCCACGTGATCAGTGCATGATAGACACGTGATCAGTGCATGATCCATTACGTGATCAGTGCATGATCAGCGACGTGAGCAGTGCATGATAGCCACGTGATCTGTGCATGATCAGCCACGTGATCAGTGCATGATCAGTCACGTGATCAGTGCATGATCAGCCACCTGATCAGTGCATGACCAGGCACGTGATCAGTGTATGACCAGCCAAGTGATCAGTGCATGACAGCCACGTGATCAGTGCATGATCAGTCACGTGATCAGTGCATGATCAGTCACGTGATCAGTGTATGATCAGCCACGTTGACCAGTGCATGATCAGCCACGTGATCCGTGCATGATCAATTAATTCATCAGTGCATGATCAGTCACGTGACCAGTACATGGTAGCTACGTGATCACTGCATGATCAGCCACGTGAGCCGTGCATGATAGCCACGAGATCAGTGCATGATCAGTCACATGAACAGTGCATGATAAGTCACCTGATCAGTGCATGATCAATTACGTGATCAGTGCATGATCACTCACGTGACCAGTATATGGTAGCTACGTGATAATTGCATGATCAGCCACTTGATCAGTGCATGATAGCCACGTGATCACTGCATGATATGTCAGATGATCAGTGTATGATCATCCCCGTGATCAGTGCATGATAGCCACGTGGGCAGTGCATGATAACCACGTGATTACTTCATGATTAGTCACGTGATCTGTACATGATCAGTCACGTGATACGTGTGTGATCAGCCACGTGATCAGTGCGTGATGAGCCACGTGATCAGTGGAGGATCAGTTACGTGATCAGTGCATGATCAGTCACGTGACCAGTACATGGTAGCTACGTGATCATTGCATGATCAGCCACGTGATCAGTGCATGATAGTCACGTGATCAGTCCATGATCAGTCACTTGATATGTGTGTGATCAGCCACGTGATCAGTGCATGATATAAGTGCATGATAGCCACGTGATCACTGCATGATATCCACGTGATCAGTGCATGATAGCCACGTGATCAGTGCATGAGAGCCACGTGATCAGTGCATGATAAGTCACGTGATACATGTGAGATCAGCAACTTGATCAGTGCATGATGAGCCACGTGACCAGTGCAGGATCAATTACGTGATCAGTGCATGATCAGTCACGTGACCAGTACATGGTTGCTACGTGATCATTGCATGATCAGCCACGTGAGCAGTGCAAGATCAGTCACATGATCAGTACATGATCAGTCACGTGAACAGTGCGTGATCATTTACGTGATCTGTGTATGACCAGCCAAGTGATCAGTGCATGATAGCCACGTGATCAGTGCATGATCAGTCACGTGATCAGTGCATGGTCAGTCACGTGATCAGTGCATGATCATCCACGTGATCAGTGCATGTGGAGTCATGTAGTCAATGCATGATAGCGCCGTGATCAGTGCACGATCAGTCCCGTGATGAGTGTATGATCAGCCAAGTGATCAGTGCAAGATAGCTACGTGATCAGTGCATGATCAGTCACATGATCAGTGCATGATCAGTCACATGATCAGTGCATGATCAATTACGTCATCAGTGCATGATCAGTCACGTGACCAGTACATGGTAGCTACGTGATCACTGCATGATCAGCCACGTGAGCCGTGCATGATAGCCACGAGATCAGTGCATGATCAGTCACGTGAACAGTGCATGATAAGTCACCTGATCAGTGCATGATCAATTACGTGATCAGTGCATGATCACTCACGTGACCAGTACATGGTAGCTACGTGATAATTGCATGATCAGCCACTTGATCAGTGCATGATAGCCACGTGATCACTGCATGATATGTCAGATGATCAGTGTATGATCATCCCCGTGATCAGTGCATGGGCAGTCATGTGATCAGTGCATGATATAGATGTGATCAGTGCATGATCAGTCTCGTGATCAGTGTATGATCAACCACGTGATCAGTGCACGATAGCCAGGTAAGGAGTGCATGATAGCCAGATGATCAGTGCATTATCAGTCACGTGATCAGTGTATGATCATCCAAGTAATCAGTGCATGATAGCCAACTGATCATTGCATGATCAGTCACGTGATCAGTGCATGATCAATTACGTGATCAGTGCACGATAGCCACGTGATCAGTGCATGATAGCCACGTGATCAGTGCATGATAGCCGACGTGATCACTTCATGAGTAATCACGTGATCTGTGCATGACCATGCACGTGATCAGTGTATGATCAGCCTCGTGATCAGTGCATGATAGCCACGTGATCAGTGCATGATAGCCACGTGATCAGTGCATGATAGTCACGTGATCAGTCCATGATCAGTCACGTGATATGTGTGTGATCAGCCACGTGATCAGTGAATGATATCAGTGCATGATAGCCACGTGATCACTGCATGATATCCAGGTGATCAGTGCATGATAGCCACGTGATCAGTGCATGAGAGCCACGTGATCACTGCATGATCAGTCACGTGGTACATGTGTGATCAGCAACGTGATCAGTGCATGATGAGCCACGTGACCAGTGCAGGATCAATTACATGATCAGTGCATGATCAGTCACGTGACCAGTACATGGTTGCTACGTGATCATTGCATGATGAGCCACGTTATCAGTGCATGATCAATTACGTTACCATTGCATGATCAGTCACGTGACCAGTATATGGTAGCTACGTGATCATTGCAGGATCAGCCACGTGAGCACTGCATGATAGACACGTGATCAGTGCATGATCAGTCAAGTATTCAGTGCGTGAACAGTCACGTGATCAGTGAATGAAGAGCCACGTGACCAGTATTTGGTTGCTACATGATCATTGCATGATCAGCCACGTGAGCAGTGCATGATAGCCACGTGAGCAGTGCATGATCATTCACGTGATCAGTACATTATCAGTCACGTGAACAGTGCATGATCATTTACGTGATCAGTGCATGATCAGTCACGTGATACGTGTTAGATCAGCCACGTGATCAGTGTATGATATCCACGTGATCAGTGCATGATAGCCACGTGATCAGTGCATGAGAGCCACGTGATCAGTTCATGATCAGTCACGTGATACATGTGTGATCAGCCACGTGATCAGTGCATGATGAGCCAGGTGACCAGTGCAGGATCAATTACTTGATCAGTGCATGATCCGTCACGTGACCAGTACATGGTTGCTACGTGATCATTGCATGATCAGCCACATGAGCAGAGCATAATAGCCACGTGTTCAGTGCATGATCAGTCACGAGATCAGTGCATGATCAGTCACGTGACCAGGGTATGATGAGCCAAGTGATCAGTGCATGATCAGCCACATGATCAGTTCATGATAAGTCACCTGATCAGTGCATGATCACCCACGTGAACAGCACATGGGAGCTATGTGATCATTGCATGATCAGCCATGTGAGCAGTGCATGATAGCCACGTGATCACTGCATGATCAGTTTCGGGAGCAGAGTATGATCAGCCACTTGATCAGTGCATGATAGCTACGTGGTCACTGCATGATCTGTCACATGATCAGTGTAGGATCATCCAAATGTTCAGTGCATGGGTAGTCATGTGATCAGTGTATGACCAACCAGGTGATCAGTGCATGATAGCCAGGTAATGAGTGCATGATAACCAGATGATCAGTGCATTATCAGTCACGTGATCAGTGTATGATCAGACAAGTAATCAGTGCATGATAGCCACATGATCATTGCATGATAGCCACGTGATCAGTGCATGATCAGTCACCTGATGGGTGAAGTATCAGTCAGGTGACCGGTACATGGTAGCTACATGATCATTGCATGTTCAGCCACGTGAGTAGTGCATGAAAGCCACGTGATCAGTGCATGATCAGTCACGTGATAAGTGCATGATCAGTCATGAGACCAGTACATGGTAGCTGCGTGATCATTGCATGATCAGCCAGGTGAGCAGTGCATTATAGCCACGTGATTAGTGTATGACCAGGCACGTGATCAGTGTATGACCAGCCAAGTGATCAGTGCATGATCAGCCACGTGATCAGTGCATGACCAGGCACGTGATCAGTGTATGACCAGCCAAGTGATCAGTGCATGAGAGCCACGTGATCAGTGCATGATCAGTCACGAGATCAGTGCATGATCATTTACGTGGTTAGTGCATGATCAGTCACGTGACCAGTACATGGTAGCTACGTGATCATTGCATGATCAGCCACGTGAGTCGTGCATGATAGCCACGAGATCAGTGCATGATCAGTCACGTGATCAGTGCATGATCACTCACGTGAACAGTGCATAATAAGTCACCCGATCAGTGCATGATCAATTACATGATCATTGCATGATCAGTCACGTGACCAGTACATGGTAACTACGTGATCATTGCATGATCAGCCACGTGAGCAGTGCATGATAGCCACGTGATCAGTGCATGATCAGTTTCGGTAGCAGAGTACGATCAGCCACTTGATCAGTGCTTGATAGCCACGTGATCACTGCATGATCTGTCACATGATCAGTGTATGATCATCCACGTGATCAGTGCATGGGCAGTCATGTGATCAGTGCATGATATAGACGTGATCAATGCATGATAAGTCTCGTGATCAGTGCATGATAGACACGTGATCAGTGCATGATCCGTCACCTGATGGGTGTATGATCAGTCACGTGACCGGTACATGGTAGCTACATGATCATTGCATGATCAGCCACGTGAGTAGTGCATGATACCCAAGTGATCAGTGCATGATCAGTCACGTGATCAGTGCATGATCAGTCATGTGACCAGTACATGGTAGCTAAGTGATCATTGCATGATCAGCCACGTGATCAGTGCATGATAGCCACGTGGGCAGTGCATGATAGCCACGTGATTACTTCATGATTAGTCACGTGATCTGTACATGATCAGTCACGTGATACGTGTGTGATCAGCCACGTGATCAGTGCGTGATGAGCCACGTGATCAGTCCAGGATCAATACTTGATCAGTGCATGATCAGTCACGTGACCAGTGCATGGTAGCTACGTGATCATTTCATGATCAGCCACGTGATCAGTGCATGATAGCCACGTGTTCAGTGCATGATCAATCACGTGATCAGTGTATGATCAGCCACGTGAACAGTGCATGAGTGCCACGTGATCAGTGCAGGATCAATTAAGTGATCATTGCATGATAACCACGTGAGCCATGCATGGTAGCCACGAGATCAGGGCATGAGCAGTCACGTGATAAGTGCATGATCAGTCACGTGATCAGTGCATGATCAGTCACCTGATCAGTGCATGATCAATTACGTGATCAGTGCATGATCACTCACGTGACCCGTACATGGTAGCTACGTGATCATTGCATGATCAGGCACGTGAGCAGTGCATGATAGCCACGTGATCACTGCATGATCAGTTTCGGGAGCAGAGTATGATCAGCCACTTGATCAGTGCATGATAGCCACGTGATCACTGCATGATCTGTCACATGATCAGTGTATGATCATCCACGTGATCAGTGCATTATCAGTCATGTGACCAGTACATGGTAGCTGCGTGATCATTTCGTGATCAGCCATGTGAGCAGTGCATGATAGCCACATGATCAGTGCATGATCAGCCACGTGATAAGTGCATGATCAGTCACGTGATCAGTGCATGATTAGTCATGTGACCAGTACATGGTAGCTGCGTGATCATTGCATGATGAGCACGTGAGCAGTGCATGATAGCCACGTGGGCAGTGCATGATAGCCACGTGATTACTTCATGATTAGTCACGTGATCTGTACATGATCAGTCACGTGATACGTGTGTGATCAGCCAGGTGATCAGTGCATGATGGCTACGTGATCAGTTCATGATTAGTCACGTGATCTGTGCATGACCAGGCAGGTGATCAGTGTATGATCAGCCACGTGAACAGTGCATGGTAGCCACGTCATATATGCATGATCAGTCACCTGATGGGTGTATGATCAGTCACGTGACCGACACATGGTAGCTACATGATCATTGCATGATCAGCCACGTGAGTAGTGCATGATAGCCACGTGATCAGTGCATGATCAGTCACATCATCAGTGAATGATCAGTCATGTGACCAGTACATGGTAGCTACGTGATCATTGCATGATCAGCCACGTGAGCAGTGCATTATAGCCACGTGATCATTGCATGATCAACCACGTTATCAGTGCATGATCAGTCACGTGATCAGTGCATGATCAGCCACGTGATCAGTGCATGATAGCCACGTGATCAGTGCATGATAGCCACGTGATCAGTGCATGATCCGTCATGTCATCAGTGCATGATCAGTCATGTGACAAGTACATGGTAGCTACGTGATCATTGCATGATCACCACGTGAGCAGTGCATTATAGCCACGTGATCAGTGTATGATCAGCCACGTGATCAGTGCATGATAGACACGTGATCAGTGCATGATCCATTACGTGATCAGTGCATGATCAGCGACGTGAGCAGTGCATGATAGCCACGTGATCTGTGCATGATCAGCCACGTGATCAGTGCATGATCAGTCACGTGATCAGTGCATGATCAGCCACCTGATCAGTGCATGACCAGGCACGTGATCAGTGTATGACCAGCCAAGTGATCAGTGCATGACAGCCACGTGATCAGTGCATGATCAGTCACGTGATCAGTGCATGATCAGTCACGTGATCAGTGTATGATCAGCCACGTTGACCAGTGCATGATCAGCCACGTGATCCGTGCATGATCAATTAATTCATCAGTGCATGATCAGTCACGTGACCAGTACATGGTAGCTACGTGATCACTGCATGATCAGCCACGTGAGCCGTGCATGATAGCCACGAGATCAGTGCATGATCAGTCACATGAACAGTGCATGATAAGTCACCTGATCAGTGCATGATCAATTACGTGATCAGTGCATGATCACTCACGTGACCAGTATATGGTAGCTACGTGATAATTGCATGATCAGCCACTTGATCAGTGCATGATAGCCACGTGATCACTGCATGATATGTCAGATGATCAGTGTATGATCATCCCCGTGATCAGTGCATGATAGCCACGTGGGCAGTGCATGATAACCACGTGATTACTTCATGATTAGTCACGTGATCTGTACATGATCAGTCACGTGATACGTGTGTGATCAGCCACGTGATCAGTGCGTGATGAGCCACGTGATCAGTGGAGGATCAGTTACGTGATCAGTGCATGATCAGTCACGTGACCAGTACATGGTAGCTACGTGATCATTGCATGATCAGCCACGTGATCAGTGCATGATAGTCACGTGATCAGTCCATGATCAGTCACTTGATATGTGTGTGATCAGCCACGTGATCAGTGCATGATATAAGTGCATGATAGCCACGTGATCACTGCATGATATCCACGTGATCAGTGCATGATAGCCACGTGATCAGTGCATGAGAGCCACGTGATCAGTGCATGATAAGTCACGTGATACATGTGAGATCAGCAACTTGATCAGTGCATGATGAGCCACGTGACCAGTGCAGGATCAATTACGTGATCAGTGCATGATCAGTCACGTGACCAGTACATGGTTGCTACGTGATCATTGCATGATCAGCCACGTGAGCAGTGCAAGATCAGTCACATGATCAGTACATGATCAGTCACGTGAACAGTGCGTGATCATTTACGTGATCTGTGTATGACCAGCCAAGTGATCAGTGCATGATAGCCACGTGATCAGTGCATGATCAGTCACGTGATCAGTGCATGGTCAGTCACGTGATCAGTGCATGATCATCCACGTGATCAGTGCATGTGGAGTCATGTAGTCAATGCATGATAGCGCCGTGATCAGTGCACGATCAGTCCCGTAATGAGTGTATGATCAGCCAAGTGATCAGTGCAAGATAGCTACGTGATCAGTGCATGATCAGTCACATGATCAGTGCATGATCAGTCACATGATCAGTGCATGATCAATTACGTCATCAGTGCATGATCAGTCACGTGACCAGTACATGGTAGCTACGTGATCACTGCATGATCAGCCACGTGAGCCATGCATGATAGCCACGAGATCAGTGCATGATCAGTCACGTGAACAGTGCATGATAAGTCACCTGATCAGTGCATGATCAATTACGTGATCAGTGCATGATCACTCACGTGACCAGTACATGGTAGCTACGTGATAATTGCATGATCAGCCACTTGATCAGTGCATGATAGCCACGTGATCACTGCATGATATGTCAGATGATCAGTGTATGATCATCCCCGTGATCAGTGCATGGGCAGTCATGTGATCAGTGCATGATATAGATGTGATCAGTGCATGATCAGTCTCGTGATCAGTGTATGATCAACCACGTGATCAGTGCACGATAGCCAGGTAAGGAGTGCATGATAGCCAGATGATCAGTGCATTATCAGTCACGTGATCAGTGTATGATCATCCAAGTAATCAGTGCATGATAGCCAACTGATCATTGCATGATCAGTCACGTGATCAGTGCATGATCAATTACGTGATCATTGCATGATCAGCCACGGGATCAGTGCACGATAGCCACGTGATCAGTGCATGATAGCCACGTGATCAGTGCATGATAGCCGACGTGATCACTTCATGAGTAATCACGTGATCTGTGCATGACCATGCACGTGATCAGTGTATGATCAGCCTCGTGATCAGTGCATGATAGCCACGTGATCAGTGCATGATAGCCACGTGATCAGTGCATGATAGTCACGTGATCAGTCCATGATCAGTCACGTGATATGTGTGTGATCAGCCACGTGATCAGTGAATGATATCAGTGCATGATAGCCACGTGATCACTGCATGATATCCAGGTGATCAGTGCATGATAGCCACGTGATCAGTGCATGAGAGCCACGTGATCACTGCATGATCAGTCACGT
>NW_020191298.1:0-254491 GCF_002263795.3 Bos taurus
CACACCAGCTGGGCTCCAGGAAACTTTCTTGACTTCCGCCTAGTCGTCCACAGTGTGTAGAAGTGCCCGCCTTTGTGAGTAGCATGGACTGCTTCTCTCCAGTGTTTTGGATCAGATTTGAAGCAAACCTACAGAAAAGCCACTCGCTCCTTCTCACCTCACCCAGAATCTAGGTTGCGCTCAGTCGGGGTTTGATCTGGAGGCAGGAAACGAGGAATGAGTGGCTCCCAGCCTGCGGTAACAGACCTCTGGAGGTGCCGGGGGGAGTGGGGAGCACCTGGTGCGTGTATCGCAAGGCAACGACAAGTGGTCTCCGGGTCCTCGAGGCATTAATGAATTACACGTTCATGTGTGCCAAGGACGGCTCACAAGTGAGCTTTGTGTGGTGACTCCCTGAATGTCCTGTGATTGGTGGATCAACAAGGAAGCAAAAAGGCTCACCTTGGTTATAGACCTTGGTGACATCTAGCTTCAAAAGTGGCCCCGGATACCAGCCATCACACAATGTCTGCCTTCGAAACACCACCACCACACGCTGCCGCTTGCTCCATAGGCCACAAAGAACAGCCAGGGACGTGTGCGCTTTCAAGTGGGATGCCGTATGTGGAGAATGTTATAGGTCTCAAGACCCCACTCTCTGAACTGTTAGGAAAGAAGACAGGATAAGAGGGCAGCCAAGGCAACCGAGAGACCTAGAAAGGGAAGAGAAAATGAGGAGCTGATCATTGCACCCGATACTTGTGCTTCTGCGTATCAGAGGCAAGGCATGAGAGTGCTTTAGTGCTAATATACTCGATACACGAACCCGCAAAGGTTTAATTACACATTTGATGCTCTCTTAACTAGAACAAAAATATTTCCATAGCCTAGAATGTGATTATATATATAAAATAAACATCACGTCTATCTATACTGATGTACCATCATACACTTGATGAGTTCACAATATAAGTAATTCTTCTTCCATTGAGGAACAGGGACGCCTTCTTTGCTGGTGCTGCGACATATGGTGAGTTCTCAAACAGATTGGATAGGCAAAGCTGCCTCGTAGCGACTGATTTCTGATGTGACTCTGCAAAGAGAGAAACACGCATGTTTGAGATACACAATTGTTGTGCTCATAATTAAGTGTAGTTGTGTGGTCATGCACATTAAGAGGTTTATGGTCTGACTGTGTTGCTCAACAATGTAAAATTGATATAGTATTAAATATTTCTCATAGAGCTATTCCAAGTAGACTGAATGTTTGTGAAACAAGACAATGATGGGATATGCATCTCTAGATTTGATTTTAATTGTGGAAAAAAGAATATCTCATTTATATAGATAGAGTGATGTTATAAAAGAGTAACTGAAGTAGTGGAATTATAAGCAGCGTTGTGTGAATCATAGGATATATTAATCATAATTTTCCATATTAACTTGTAAATACTCAAAGGATTATTTTTGAACTTATTTTTGGCATGATATTTGATATCTACAGCAAAATTCGCTCCCTTACTAAGCTATAATATGTTCTATAGAAATCCATTACTACATCATAACTCTGTTATATGGTAGGGGGTACTAATATGTAGAGGCATATTCCTGTTAAATGGCAACAATGAAAATTTATCTGTGTTTTATTTATACACACTCCATATCAGTACAATAACATATACTCTCTTTCTTAGTATTTGTTCAGTAGCACAGGTAAGATCGCGATAACATGTTCTAACCCTCTCGTATATATATGTGTGAGGCCTGACATCCTTATCCAATGCTTTATTGGCTTCCCTGATAATCAGTTAGTAAAGATTGCCTGCAATGCTGAGACCCCCTGGGTTTTGTACTTTGCTGGTGTGCCTGGTATCCTGTGTGGCAGAAGGCATAGGCTACCCATTCCAGTATTCTTGGTTCCTGTGGCTTCAGTGTAAAGAATCTGCCGTGCAATGTGGGAGACACTGGGTTTGACCCTGCGTTGGGAAGATCCTGGAGAATGGAAGGCTTACCCAGTTCAGTATTCTGCCTGGAGAATGTGTCCATGGACTGAGTATTAGTCGAGAGGTTGTAGTCAAAGATGTTGATACATACAGTCAGACTACTGTGACTCACATGCTCTCCTATGTCACATGTTGACTGGCACATCAGTTATATTCCCTAACTTCATGGACAAAGTCAATAGTTAGTAGCATCTGTTCATGATTTGAAGGTGTTGCACCAAAGGAAGGGCTGCCCCTCAGTCATCTAGGTGTGGTTATAGCAGATGAAGCTCCTGGGATCAGCTACTGTCAAAAATATACTTAGCTGACAGAATGTATCAGTGCTGAGTGTCCCCTTCAGTGTTGCGATGTGCAGGGAGAGTGTTTGGTCTTGTCAATATAAAACTCTATGTGTCTTTAGAGGTCTATAGGTCTCTTCCTCTTGGCTCTAATTATGATGACGAAATAGCGACCTTTAAGAGTCTGCGGGCTCAAGTTCTACCAGTGTGCTGCTTTCATACCATGAAGAGTCTCGACAGTATCCCATTCTGCGTATAAGTTACAGGTTGACTAAAATGTGCGTTTCCCTCATGGACTAATGAAAGGATAGGATAGCTGATCTTGTTCCCCAAGTTGGAACCTATGGCATAGTTAGACAGCTGAGAAGAGCTTGTTATAGATGTATTCTTTAGGCTCAATGAGATATTACTTTCCTTGGTGCATACTACAGTAATCCTCGCAGAATGCGAATAAGAGCAGTCTTGGATTAAGAATATCTACTATACACTCTATTCCCTTAAACCCTCAAACTCTCAGTCCGAGCTGCAGCCACACTGTGATTAGCTTTCCAATGAGGTATTTCTTTTTCCCTATCTTAAGAAATCGATGTGACCTGCCGAGGTTCCTCAGCCTCTCCAGGCCGTAGTCTGATCTTTACCTAAGTCGTATCCACGTGTCTGTTTTCTTCTGTTCTGTCTTTTCATGGTCACCCAGTGCTCACTTCACATAAATGGTCTCCATGCTTTCTGCCCTCCAGCTGTATCCGTGATATCCCTTCAGAACCCACTTCTATGAAAGACCCGCACATACGCATAACTCTCTCATTCAGGCAGGGTGTATCCCGTGCCTAGTTTAGTTTGGAATCACATCTAGCGTTGCTTCCCCTGAACTACATCTGGTTTATAATTTCTTCTCCTCACTACCTGTGCCTTGAGTGACTTCTGATGCCATAATAATAACATGCAAAGATCAAACAAATCTTAGATAATATTAAATGTACATGTAAGGACTGTGATATCGAGAATTTAAATTTACACCTCACTGCATACAAAGCGTGGGGGTCAATTTTTAATAAGTTAACGAAGGACTGGTAGTTTGTCTGCCGACTTGTCTGTATCCCAAATGATGGGCTGATATTAGTATTAGAAATTAGAAAAGCACCATGATTCATCTCTTAAACATAAAACTACAAAACTTTCCTTGTTCAGCCTGAATTTATACATGCTTTTTGTTATACGTATGGGAGAAAATCTCTGAAAAGGAGACAATGTAGCCAAAAAGAGTATAAGAGATAAAAAGAGTCATCGTTGAATCTCTGAATCGTAACCTCCTCTCAGACAGTCTAGATAGAATGTGTTACCTCTAGCGATCTTTGACCTGATATAACTGTGAACTGTACGTTAACCTTGCTGTACCATGTCATCTTGATGTTACTCCAGTGAAGTACCTTAATAAGTCTCACTTTAACCCACACGACAAAACCCTGTATTATGTGCAGTTGATAGAGTTTCACTAACCTTAGTAGTGTTATCATTTCAAAATATCTATACATATATCAAATTCATGTTTAATATCTCGCAAGCCTCAACTTTACAGTGATCTTAAAATCAGTGAGTGTACTCAGCACTCCGGTTGAGTATGAGTCAATTCTCACTGGCATGTTCTGCTTGCTCTGGCAGTCGCTGGCTCGAGGAGATCCTTAAGTTCTATATCATTGTTTCTGTCGAATCCTAGTCCCATACAATGTGTCTGTTTCGCCCAAGCTACAAATGGAACATTGATATCTTCCTCCCATATCAATATACTTCCCGCAAGACAGTTGTCCTTAACCTTCTTTTTACTCTTCCATAGTCTCACATCTCGTACCCCTCTTTGCACTCACACGTAGGTTTCTTCTTTGATCAGATACTTGTCAAACATCAGTGCTTTTACTTTTCTTTTGCTCTGTACACGTCTCAGCCTTCTGACACATATTGACATCATGCTAGGTGTTACTGCTGATCTCTTACTAATCGGTATCTTCACGTTTGTTGACTATGCAGGTTTATTCCTCTTTCTGTATTTCGTTACTATCTAGAGGTAAATGTTTCAAAGTACTAAATGTTATACCAAATGTTAACACAGCTGAGAAAAGCAGATTAACTACATTGTCTCGCTCCCACCCTTGTCTCTGTATGCTTTAAAGCACGTCAAGACTTTGTACAAGCATTCTCTATTATAGAACTTCAAAATTCTCTTGCAATCTCGGAATGATACCCTATGCTCATGCGAATTATCGCTGAGTTAAAGACCATGCTAAGTGATATATTCTGAGAAATAACAATTAAAAAAAGGTAAGGTATAGACATAGATGTTATAAGAACTAGCAGTGATCGTGAACAGAAATATGATTATGTCCTGCTTATGACTCCTGCCTCATGTGATAAAGGTCCTACATAATCACGCATTTGAAAAAAGTTTTAGAACAAAAATTGTAGTGATGCGTTGGGCAGCATTCACATCAGAAAAAATAATATATTAGAAGTTAATCTGAACTGGTACACTCTCTCAAAGTCTAATAACATTATCTTAAATCGTGTGCATTGACCCATATAATTAGTCTCTCAAAACATATGTTGTTTCACTTCTGTTGCTTAAAACCTTTCTCTCCAAACAACGAAAGTACTCTAGATGTGCCAATAAACAGATGTTAATTAAATAGGATTGCACCAATAGTTTGTAAAAGAACCAGCAGTATATTTGCAGTGCAATCAGAGATGAATTGCTCTACTTATTTTTCTACACCATCTTTCTCTACTCCTTATACTCTCACAATTCACGATTGTTACCCAAAAACTAATTATTTTGCAAAATCGTATAAGGAGGTAAGAAAACCCACATTTTTTTTTCGAGTGAAAAGATTTTTAAATCAAACACTATTTTATAAACTTATGTGTATTTACTATTCTTTAAGTCTATGGAGTTATAGCTAAGGCTTACATAAACAATAGCAGTTTGCGTTGTTCCCAGTGCACTATACCAACAACATTGTTATGATCAAAACTTAATGACTTCCATAGTCATAGTACTGTGAAAAGATTAAATAGTTTTTAAAAAGGTTTGGTGGGTATCTGGATGGCGCTGTAGCTGCTCCCTATTTGAGTACCATAGGCAGTACATGGGCAACCCACCTCCCTTGCAGGCGACTCTGCTGGACAAATAGCCGATGCCCGAGCGAGTCCTGGTAAGGCTTTGCTTGGCCGTACCAATGGGAGTCGATACCTAAGAGCGACGGACACTAGCAACCTGAGCGCGGGACTTCACTGTTACCTTTCTCCACTTTCAGGCAGTGGAGAAGGCAATGGCAGCCCACTACCACTGTTCTTGCTCTGGAGAGGAATCCCGAGCGGCCGGAACACGGTACTCGAGCGTAGGCCAGCGTGCCTGTCTTTTATGGGGTCTCCACGCATGTATGGGAGCACGATTTCTGAATGAAAATCCTGTGCGTGGGCTCTAAGCAAGCAAAGCAGTAAGACAGAGTCAGCTGGAGCCGCGGAGCGCGCACAGCTGATTCGTTGTGACTTTCCTAGTCGCACTGCGCTCTGTCAGAAGACACCTGTAGACAAAATACACCCCTCCTCTCTCTTGGGTGCACTCTGGGTGTACTCTCAGTATCTCGCTATACAAGTAGTTACAAGCTTAGCTCATTGTATACTGAAAGTATAATATATTATATCAGTTAATAGCGAAAACCCATTACATTGGCCTCGGAGAACAACTGCGGAAAGAAAGATGAATATAGTTGACTGCAAAGCACGGGACGGGACTGAGCAGGGTAATTGCATTGTTTTAGTGGTAGGAATTATCATATCGCGTTCGCAGATTACTGTTAGCTGTCTTTAATGAAGGAACCATTAGCGGTCGCAATTTTTAGTTCTCTAAGTAAGATGTTGTGTAAAGGGAAGTCCCCAGTGACTCGCAGTGGTAAAGAGTGTCTGCCTCCAGCCGTAATGTCAAGACGCTTAACCCAGTCAGTTAGATACTATCTGAACCATGTCGATGTAACCGTTCCACACTGGCAGGAGGTGCCATTGGGGAAACACTCCGACTTTCTTGCGTCTTGTAATAAGCTTCCCCATGGACAGAGAGCCTGGTAGGGCTACAGTCCATGGGTCCCAAAAGGAGCTGACATACTGAGAGTAGTACTGTGTACGTTAGCATAAGGCGAAATGTTTTTACTTCTTGTTCTGACTGTGGTAGAACATTCGCTTACCCTGAGAGTTGTGTATCTCTGCAGAGACCTGCAGTGACCCATTCTACTCGGTGATTGGTCTGGGTCACCAGGTCTCCCTGAGGGCTACCTCTATAGACAGCAGCGAGCACAGGTGCCCTGCTGGTGCTACAGGTGTGTGCTCTAGGCTCCCGTGCTGGTTTCCAATCACTGTGCAAGGTCTAGCGCACAATAGCTCCACAGCTGCTAGTTCGCTGAGAGTCTTGGTGCTTTCGTATAGAGATAGGGAAGGAGGTAGGTGTTCTGGATCATATATCCTGGCTTCAAAACCTTTGTTGGTTCCGGCATGTCGAGTTATGCGCTCTGCTGACTCATCACCCCACCTCTCTCAGAGACAGCAGGCAAATGCTGGCACCCTTCTCCTAGGCTCTCTCGCCATACCCAGACAGATTATGCGCGGTTGGGGTACCCAGAGGCTTGATACTAAGTGCAGTTTATAGTCCAGAAGTCCCTTGGCAGCCTGGAACAGAGCTCAGTTGCACATATCCCATCGCCGCTCACTGTGATGTCTCACTGCGTTTCGCTCCCCTGGGCACATATATAAAACACAACAAAATTCCTGTTCCTTAATCTGTTCTTTATCCACGACCTGGTATTTGCGTGAGTAGGAATGTGTCACGGCACTGTGTGGGGTAGACACATACATTCTATCTAGGATTTAAAATTATGGTTAAGATTTTGCGACATAAACTGGGAAAAAAAATCCCAATTCAGTGTGTGTGTTAAGATTGGAACTCACCTCTGTTATGCATGTCCCACGCCAGCCACAGCGACTCACACTCGAGTGAGATACCACCACAGTTCTACGTTAGCTCTGTTGGAAGAGCTCATCTCTGGAGCTGCTCCGCTGCTGAATAAAGTTTCTTGATGTGTTCTCAAAGGAGGACGGGATATACGAGTGAAAATCTCATGACAGCTGATGCATCACATCATAGTCCAGTTTTATCAGCCCATACCTATGTGTATTATGTCTGTTTGCAGGTTGTCATGTGCCATGCACCGTCTGCTGCTGGCACTGAGCCACGGAAGACTGACTCGCTCTGTAATTAAACCCTATGTCTTCCCAAACAATATATTCATCTCAACGCTTGTATTCTTTCGAGTGACACCCAAAAGAATTAGAAGTTTAATAAATATGTTTTTTTTTTTAACCAAATAATGCATATGGGGTTACATATAACTCTAGGTTACTTCAGGTGACTAACCTGTGGTTTATGCTCCCCTAGTACAGGCGATATAATTCCGTATGTGAGTGACAGAGAAGTCCGGGATGGTCAATCCATGCGGAGATCCCAACCATTTCCTTGGAAAGGAAATGGCAACCCATTCCAGAATCCTTGCCTGGAAAATCTCACGGACAGAGGAGCCTGGTGGGCTGCAGTCCATGGGGTCGCAAAGATTGGCACAACTGAAGCGACTAAACACTAACACTATACCCGTCTTCAGATGGCACTTGGAAATCTGAACAAGTTGCTCTAACCTCTTAGGTCTGTTTTGTTGTTAGGCCTCTACCTGACAAGTTCTTAACAGAACATCCCTAGGTATGTTCTGTAACTGAAAAGATACCAATTTCCTTGAGCGTCGTTAAAACAGTCCCTTTACATCGACCCATGTCATCCGTGTGGAGCTAGTCATAATTCATCAAACTACCAGAAAAGCGTTTGGGGTTGAACTTAGAAAGAAGTAATAAAACCAAAGTAATTACTGAGTGATTCTTTACTTTTCAACACTGTACTCTAATATGTAGAGCAGTCAACTGAGATTTATTACATCACAAAATATCTGTCCAATTAAACAAAAATGATAAATAAACAATCTTTGAGGAATCACTACTTTTTGAAATGCACTGTTTCCTTGGTTGGTTGGTTTAGTCTCTAAGTCTTGTCCAACTCTTGCAACCACATGGACTGTAGCCTGCAAGGCTCCTCTGCCCATGGGACTCTCCAGGCAAGAATACTGGAGTGCCATTTCCTTCTCCAATGCATAAAAGTGAAAAGTGAAAGTGAAGTCGTATTAGTCGTGTCCGACTCTGAGCGACCCCATGGACTGTAGCCTACCAGGCTCCTCCATCCATGGGAGTTTCCCAGCAAGAGTACTGGAGTGGGTTGCCATTTACTTCTCTAGGTGACCCCATATACCTACATGGGACTATAATTGCAATATTATTGACAGTAATGAAACTTTTTCTCTGCATATGTATGTTAAAAGTAAGGTCATGCTCTAGGAATATTATTCAACATCATGGCAAATAACAAAGACCCCTGGCTTATTATTCTACGTCTTGATACAGTATCCAAAGTTTATCAGCCTTGTCACAAAATAACAGCAGCCTCAGATAAATTGGTTGAAGTGTTATCAAATCTTGCTCTAGCAGCTTCATTAAATCTGATGGTACCACTTGCAGTACAAACCGCTCTACTCTCTGAGTTATACACTATAACTCTCTGAAAACACCCAACACCTTTCATGTCAGTTGGCTGAATAAATATGAAATATTATTAATTTCTTCTCCCATTATCAACTGTAATATATTTCTAAATAAAAGGACACTCATGATTGCACTCCTGTCATTCAAGAAGTGTGCGTGTCCAGAACAGATCTTTCGGACATTCTCATAAAAAATTCTTCATTAATAAGTATTTAACCTTAAAAACTGAAAGGGACAATACCAGGCTGTTTATGCATTATTACTCCAGACCCCTTTATAAAACTCAATCCTTAGGGGAAGTATAATTAATTCAAGTAGCTGAACTTGTGCATCACTCTTGGGCAAGTCAATTTACAAAAAAAATTATATTCAGTGTTAGTTGGTAGGTTTTGAATGCCATTCATAGCTTCCAAATACAATGGAGATGAGATTTCCTAACTCTCTGACGTTTCTTAGTTTTGGCATATGTCTTATGTACTCCAATTAAAATGAACACTAAATACATGAATTATTTGATGTCATCATGCTACTCAAAGAAATTTTGTCATAAAGACAAAGTCTCTCAGCATGAAAGACTCTGCAGAGTATGGGGTAAAAATGATCAAGCAGATTATCACATTAAACATAAATTTCTGAGTAAAGTCCTTATGCAAGAACCTCTTCTAAAACATAAAGGCAAATCCACAGAAAGGCTCAAAAGTTTCATCTATGTTCAGAATGCCAGACCCTGATTTTGTAAAGAATGACTAGGAATGATTGATTTGTTTCATCCATGAGGACAAAATATATCAAAGCCAAGACAGGAATCTGGTGAAGCTAAATGAACTCCATTGAACTCTTACTAAATCCTTGACATATGGCATCAGGGAAATATTGGCTGCAACATTTAAAAAAAATTGTAGGACATTTTCAGCTCACGCATTTCTTGGAACCCACAAAATCCCATAAAATTTGTGAAAGTCGAATATGAACTAGAATACTTTACCAAGGAAATACTTGAGTATTTCCAAAAGAAATTTAAACAATTTCACATCTCCATGGGTTATGAGTATGTACTAGTAACAGTATTTTTATTCTTCACATGGGTTGAAGCAATCATTTGATAAAGCACAGCACTCACCATAATTAAAAATGAACTTGATATGGTGTTTACTACCTGTGTCATTTCAAATTGTATCTATATAAGGAAGCAGTTTCTCTGAGACAGTTATATAAAGTTTTGCCCTCACTCAGAAATTTTACTACTCTTATTGTCCCCCTATCTTCTGAAGAAGTGGAAAGAACAAATGGAATATTAGAACTGAAATGAATTACAGTATCAGACACCCTTGAATTACTGTGGCCTAATACATTATTAATCAGTCTTGGCCCCGATGGCCCTTTCTTCCCTCACAAAGTCACACGTTGTCTCACTACCAGCTGGTCCCTGATATGCCCAGGTAACTCACAAGGGCCCAAACCACACGTATTCCAATCTTTCACCAACTGAACTAAATAAATAAACTCATTATAGTCAGTCTTTTCATCACAGGCACAGGTTGATTTCCTAGCCTTTCATTTAATCAGCTTTTTCATGACAACCTGGGTGACAGGTGCTGCCAAAATATCCAGAGAAAAACTACCATTGAACTTGTGGAAATGACTTTAACATGTTCTATTTGTTATGAGGACTGGAAAAGGTCAGTTTTCATTCCAATCCCAAAGAAAGGCAATGCCAAAGAATGCTCAAACTACTGCACAATTGCACTCATCTCACACGCTAGTAAAGTAATGCTCAAAATTCTCCAAGCCAGGCTTCAGCAATATGTGAACCGTGAACTTCCTGATATTCAAGCTGGTTTTAGAAAAGGCAGAGGAACCAGAGATCAAATTGCCAACATCTGCTGGATCATGAAAAAGCAAGAGAGTTCCAGAAAAACATCTATTTTTGCTTTATTGACTATGCCAAAGCCTTTGACTGTATGGATCACAAAAAACTGTGGAAAATTCTGAAAGAGATGGGAATACCAGACCACCTGATCTGCCTCTTGAGAAATTTGTATGCAGGTCAGGAAGCAACAGTTAGAACTGGACATGGAACAACAGACTGGTTCCAAATAGGAAAAGGAGTTCGTCAAGGCTGTATATTGTCACCCTGTTTATTTAACTTCTATACAGAGTACATCATAAGAAATGCTGGACTGAAAGAAGCACAAGCTGGAATCAAGGTTTCCAGGAGAAATATCAATAACCTCAGATATGCAGATGACACCACCATTATGGCAGAAAGTGAAGAGGAACTAAAAAGCCTCTTGATGAAAGTGAAAGAGGAGAGTGAAAAAGTTGGCTTAAAGCTCAACATTCAGAAAACGAAGACCATGGCATCCGGTCCCATCCCTTCATGGGAAATAGATGGGGAAGCAGTGGAAACAGTGTCAGACTTTATTTTGGGGGGCTTCAAAATCACTGCAGATGGTGAATGCAGCCATGAAATTAAAAGACACTTACTCCTTGGAAGGAAAGTTATGACTAACCTAGATAGCATATTCAAATGCAGAGACATTACTTTGTCAGCAAAGATCTGTCTAGTCAAGGCTATGGTTTTGCCATTGGTCATGTATGGATGTGAGAGTTGGACTGTGAAGAAAGCTTAGCGCCGAAGAATTGATGCTTTTGAACTGCGGTGTTGGAGAAGACTCTTGAGAGTCCCTTAGACTGCAAGGAGGTCCAACTAGTCAATTCTGAAGGAGATCAGCCCTGGGATGTCTTTGGAAGGACTGATGCTAAAGCTGAAACTCCAGTACTTTGGCCACCTCATGCGAAGAGTTGACTCGTTGGAAAAGACTCTGATGCTGGGAGGGATTGGGGCCAAGAGGAGAAGGGGATGACAGAGGATGAGATGGCTGGATGGCATCACTGAATTGATGGATGTGAGTCTTAGTGAGCTCTGGGAGTTGGTGATGGACAGCGAGGCCTGGCGTGCTGTGATTAATGGGGTTGCAAAGAGTAGGACATGACTGAGCGACTGATCTGATCTAATCTGATCTGATTTGTTATCAGTTCAGCAGGTAAAGTACAAGAAATTGATTGTTCATTACATGTGTACCAACTACTATAACATCAGTTCAGTTCAGTTCAGTTCATTCTCTCAGTCATGTCTGACTCTTTGTGACCCTATGAACCGCAGCACACCAGGCCTCCCTGTCCATCACCAACTCCCTGAGTTCGCCCAAACCCATGTCCATCGAGTTGGTGATGCCATCCAACCATCTCATCCTCTGTCATCCCCTTCTCCTCCTGGTGATTGCAGCCATGAAATTAAAAGACACTTACTCCTTGGAAGGAAAGTTATGACCATCCTAGACAGCATATTGAAAAGCAGAGACATTACTTTGCCAACAAAGGTCTGTCTAGTCAAGGCTATGGTTTTTCCAGTGGTCATGTATGGATGTGAGAGTTGGACTGTGAAGAAAGCTGAGTGCCGAAGAATTGATGCTTTTGAACTGTGGTGTTGGAGAAGACTCTTGAGAGTCCCTTGGACTGCAAGGAGATCCAACCAGTCCCTCCTAAAGGAGACCAGTCCTGTGTGTTCATTGGAAGGACTGATGTTGAAGCTCATGTTGGCCACCTGATGTGCAGAGCTGACTCATTTGAAAAGACCCTGATCCTGGGAAAGATTGAAGGCAGGAGGAGAAGGGGACGACAGATGATGAGATGGTTGGATGGCATCAGCAACTCAATGGACATGGATTTGGATGGACTCCGGGAGTTGGTGAGGGACACGGAGGCCTGGCGTTCATGGGGTCGCAAAGAGTCAGACACGACTGAGCGACTGAACTGAACTGAACTGAACTTGCCCTTTGGAACTCAGGGAAGGGGATTCAGAAAGTCTTTTGTGCCCGGAGCCTCACAGGGTCTTGATTGGTTTCAGTCTTCTGTTCACAAAATGAGTAATGACAGAATATGGCTTAATTTGTTAATATCATCATCGTTATCTCTTTGTCATCATCATCTTTTGTTTTGTGTTCAGTTTAGAAGTCTCAAATTTTTGGACTATTTTTTCATCTAAAGGAATATACATTTTATATTTAGGAGAAATATTTTAAAAGAGAGAGAAATGCATTTAACCTTGTGTAGTTCTCATCCTGTTCTGCCTTAGTCATAAAAAACTGGGCAGAATCAATTTCTTGCTTAAAAACAAGTGTCAACTACAAACTGGCACTTCTGAAGAGCATTGCCAACGACTGAACAACAAAGTCATTTGCCATCTACCTCTATGGAGATTGAACCCCATGCTGCTATATATAGCTGTTGTCTTTCAACAATCCCTGAGGGAGTTCAGGGTGAAGTGAGGCAGTCTGTGCTCCAGGGATTCTGGTGGGACAGGTCTTTAGATAGTTGGATGTTTTTAGGAACAGATTTTGTGATCTCAATCCTTGCATCTCTTCATATCTAGAGAAGCCCTAAACCCTTCATGGAGACATCAGATCCTCATGACTAACAAAACACCTTTTTAAATTGAGTGCTTCATGGTATTGAACTCCTCCTTCACCAAAACCTTATATATTGACTTTCCCCCACTGCCACTTTGGAGAGGTCTCTCAGAGCTATCTGAGATGCTACCTCGTGGGCTGCAGCCCTCATTCTGCCCCAAATAAAACTTAACTCACAACTCTCAAGTTGTACATCCTTTTTTAGTCAACACAAGCAAAATGAAAAACGTTTCAAGTTCTCAGGTATTTTTAGGCATATTTTGTTTGTTTTGTACTCTGAAAAATTAGACTGTTTGAAATTCAGTGCTAATACAAGCTTGAGAAATCATGTATTTAAGCCTATGGGGGAACAAATCTTGCCACCCCTAAGTATATATATCTCATTGGCTTGAGATTTACTTTGGACTAATTGCTTTTAAGAAACAGAAGTCTCATTAAGTCTTTCTTTTAAATCTCCTTCTTATCTGCCTCAAAGAATGTAGGTCATCAGAAATGAAGCAAATTTGCTGTATCCTCCCATGTTCTTCTGGCTGGTCTAAGAATTAAACTGACATGAGACAAATTAACAGGAGAAAATCAAACAGAAGTTTAATAAAGAAAGAATTAAATAAAGGAATTTATTTAAAGAATTTAAATAATAAAGAATTTTTATTTAAATAATAAAGAAATTTAAAGAATTAAATAATAAAGGAAGAGACCTAGGAGAACCGAGTAAAATGGCAGAGACTATCATCTTAGATATGGTCTTCAACTAAAGACAGAAGAGGATGTTGAGGGTGGTGATTTGGGACTTCAAAAGGGCAGATGGCAATTCACATGCAGATGGAAAACACATTTTGATAAACAAATGTTTGCTGGGCCATGTAGAGACAATGGGACACAGAGAGGAACTTTAACAGATAGACTTTTCTTGGTTCCTGTCTACACACTATTTCATACTATAATTATCTATGGTGATGGCTTCCTTCCTGGAACAGGTCCTCTATTTACATTTTAGGCAATTAAGGGAGAGAGGAAAAATTCTTCAGGAGTCTTTTGGGCTTTCAGAATAACTAACCTGAATTAATCCTCATGCCAAAGATACATTTTCAGGTGGCAAATTTTGTTCCCCTGTGAGATAAAAGGCCTGGAAGGGCCAGAAAGAGCACTATCACCAGAGATATCTACAAAGAATGTGGACTAGCTGTGCTGGAGAAAACTTGGCAGGGCCTGGAGACCAAAGTCCTCCCTGTTTCCCCAACTCACACAGTCAGTATCAGCAATGCTGAGACTATAAAATGGACCCCCCCATATGTGGTTAATCCAGTGCTCTATCTCACACCCTTTGGCCCTTTAAGTAACTCTCATTTTGTTTTCTAAGTTTTTGTGGGTTACACAGGCAGCAGTTCTGTTTGCTGTGAGTGGTTGGCAGGGCTTGGGTATAGGCGGCGGATGGCAGGGCCCTGCTGAGCGTCTGCTACAACACAGAGGTAGGTGGCTGAAATGCAGGCTGGGAGGCTGTGATATAAAAGGAGCTCTGTCTGAGTCTGGTGTCAGAGGTCACCCTCAGTCTTCTGTTTCTCACACTCACTTTCATGTATTAGGATCAAGACTACCAAGCCTCTTCCCAAATCTTGTCGGTACCACTGTCAGGATACTGGAGAATAATTTGTTCAGTTACAGGTCACAATGGCCTTTTCACCCTCCTGAAAACCCAGGGGCTAGGGATTCTATTCCAAGTTTTGGCTGCTCATCCCTAGACAGAAACACTAAGCCAGATACAGGAGGTTGACACTAACACTCTTAAGAGCCATATTTTCTTCCCACAACCCCAGGTATAACCAAAGATGAAGCAGAGTGGATCCTGATCCTCCTCACTCCATCCTGTAGGCTGCGGATCTCTTTGTCTTCATCACCAGGAAGCCTCCATCTCACAGTCCACTAGAAGCCACAAAATCACTAAAAACTCCCAGGAACTGTAGCATTCTTCTCCCCAACTGTGGCTTGAAGGGTGGACTCAGCCTCCTCAGTCAGAGAGCTACTGTCTTTAGTTTGGCAAGTATTACTGGTTTCTTCTATTGGAGGTAATCTCTACCTCCTACCCAACTAATCCATGACAAGCCTATTCAGTCCTTTACATACACACATTGACCTAAATCAACTCAAAAAATGGGCCAAAGAACTAAATAGACATTTCTCCAAAGAAGACATACAGATGGCTAACAAACACATGAAAAGATGCTCAACATCACTCATTATCAGAGAAATGCAAATCAAAATCACTATGAGGTACCATTTCACGCCAGTCAGAATGGCTGCAATCCAAAAGTCTACAAGCAATTAATGCTGGAGAGGGTGTGGAGAAAAGGGAACTCTCTTACACTGTTGGTGGGAATGTAAACTAGTACAGCCACTATGGAGAACAGTGTGAGGATTCCTTAAAAAACTGGAAATAGAACTGCCTTATGATCCAGCAATCCCACTGCTGGGCATACACACTGAGGAAACCAGAAGGGAAAGAGACACGTGTACCCCAATGTTCATCGCAGCACTGTTTATAATAGCCAGGACATGGAAGCAACCTAGATGCCCATCAGCAGATGAATGGATAAGAAAGCTGTGGTACATAAACACAATGGAGTATTACTCAGCCATTAAAAAGAATACATTTGAATCAGTTTTAATGAAATGGATGAAACTGGAACCTATCATACAGAGTGAAGTAAGGCAGAAAGAAAAACACCAATACAGTATACTATCACATATATATGGAATTTAGAATGATGGTAACAATAACCCTGTGTACGAGACAGCAAAAGAGACACTAATGTATAGATCAGTCCTATGGACTCTGTGGGAGAGGGAGAGGGTGGGGAGATTTGGGAGAATGGCATTGAAACACGTATAATATCATGTATGAAACGAGTCACCAGTCCAGGTTCGATGCACGGTACTGGATGCTTGGGGCTGGTGCACTGGGATGACCCAGACGGAGGGTATGGGGAGGGAGGAGGGAGGAGGGTTCAGGATGGGGAACACAGGTATACCTGTGGCAGATTCATTTCGATATTTGGCAAAACTAATACAATATTGTAAAGTTTAAAAATAAAATAAAATTAAAAAAAAATAAAGTGAACTTTCTCTCAAATCTGAGAAAGAATCTGAAAAAAATAGGAAACACTGCCATCTTGTGTTCAGCAGGTTTTTACAAAATGTAATGTGCTCTAGAGAGGGCTTCCCTGGTGGCTCAGACTGTAAAGAATCTGCCTGCAAGAAGGAGACCCAGGTTCAGTCCCTGGGTCGGGAAGATCCCCTGGAGAAAGGAATGGCCAGCCACTCCAGTATGTGTTCTAGAACAGTGCTTCTCAAATTTACTACGCATACAAAACACCTAAAGATTTTGCCAAGATGCAAATTCTGTTCCATTAGGACTGGGATAGGACTGGATAGTCTAAGTTTCTAACAAACTTACTGGTGATGTTGGTGCTGCTGGTCCTCAGATCACACTTTAAGTAGCAAGTCCAGAACAATGTTTGTTGAGCCTCAGTAAATGCAAACTGAATTTTTAGTATTAGGTTTGGGCTTCTCTGAGACCTCAGCTGGTAAAGAATCTGTCTGCAGTGCAAGAGACCCTGGTTAGATTCCTGGGTCAGGAGGATGCCCTGGAGAAGGGATAGGCTACCCACTCCAGTATTCTTTGGCTTCCCTGGTGGCTCAGACAGTAAAGAATCTGCCTGCAGTGCCAGAAATCTGGGTTTGATCCCTGGGTTGGAAAGATCCCCTGGAGGAGCACATGGCAACCCACTCCACTGTTTTTGCTTGGAAAATCTCCATGGACAGAGGAGCCTGGTGGGCTACAGTGCATGGGGCAACAAAGAGTCAGACACATCTGAGTGGTTTTCACTTTCACTTTTTTCACTTTCAAGTTTGATACAGGACAAATGATAAGGCTTCCCAAGGTCTCCATGCCATTGCCCAGACTGTTCTGCTGTTCCCATGACAGTTATCAGAGGATTTCATGAGCTCCAGATAATGTAAATGTAGAAGAATGCATGACTGAATTCTAGGAAACCTCAGCTCCAAGGATTGAATCTCCTCTCTTCATCCCCATTTGCCTCCCCACAGGTAGGAAATGTACTGCTTTGACTTCAAATTTTCTTTCTTCTTAATCTTGTTGTGCTAGCATAAGTAAATGGTTAACATCCAACGATAATTCAAATCAGTGATGTTTCTCAGTTCATACAGAATGCTCTCTGACAGGTCCTATAAATTTTTTAAAATTAATTTATTTATTTTGCTTTTTTTTATTTTTTGGAGGCTAATTACTTTACAATATTGCATTGGTTTGCCACACATTGACATGAATCTGCCATGGGTGTACATGTGTTCCCCATTCTGAACCCTCCTTTGACCTCCCTCCCCATACCATCCCTCTGGGTCATCCCAGTGCACCACCCCGAGCACCCTGTATCATGCATCGAACCTGGACTGGTGATTCGTTTCACATATGATAATTTACATGTTTCAATGCCATTCTCCCATACCATCCTGCCCTCGCCCTCTCCCACAGAGTCCAAAGGACTGTTCAGTACATCTGTGTCATCTAGACATCTAGGTTGCTTCCATGACCTGGCTATTATAAACAGGGCTACAATGAACATTGGAGTACACGTGTCTCTTTTGATTCTGGTTTCCTCAGTGTGTATGCCTAGCAGTGAAATTGCTGGGTCATATGGCAGTCCTATTTCCAGTTTTTTAAGGAATCCCCACACTGTTCTCCATAGTGGCTGTACTAGTTTGCATTCCCACCAATAGTGTAAGAGGGTTCCCTTTTCTCCACACCCTCTCCAGCATTTATTGCTTGTAGACTTTTGAATCGCAGCCATTCTGACTGGTGTGAAATGGTACCTCATTTTGGTTTTGATTTACATTTCTCTTATAATGAGTGATGTTGAGCATCTTTTCAGGTGTTTGTTAGCCATCTGTATGTCTTCTTTGGAGAAATGTCTGTTTGGTTCTTTGGCCCACTTTTTGATTGGGTCATTTATTTTTCTGGAATTGAGCTGTAGGAGTTGCTTGTATATTTTTGAGATTAATTATTTGTCCATTGCTTCGTTTGCTATTATTTTCTCCCTTTCTGAAGGCTGTCTTTTCACCTTGCTTATAGTTTCCTTTGTTATGCAAAAACTTTGAATTTTAATTAGGTCCCTTTTGTTTATTTTTGCTTTTATTTCCAATATTCTGGGAGGTGGGTCATAGAGAACCTGCTTTGGTGTATGTTGGAGAGTGTTTTGTCTATGTTTTCCTCTAGGAGTTTAATAGTTTCTGGTCTTACATTTAGATCTTTAATCCATTTTGAGTTTATTTTTGTGTATGGTGTTAAAGTGTTCTAATTTCATTCTTTTACAAGTGGTTGACCAGTTTTCCTAGCACCACTTGTTAAAGAGATTGTCTTTTATCCATTTTATATTCTTGCTTCCTTTGTAAAAAAATAAGGTGTCCATAGGTATGTGGATTTATCTCTGGGCTTTCTATCTTGTTCCATTGATCTATATTTCTGTCTTTGTGCCTGCCAGTACCATACTGTCTTGATGACTATGGCTTTGTAGGAAAGACTGAAGTCAGGCATGTTGATTCCTCCAGTTCCATTCTTCTTTGGATTCCTTTGGCTATTGGAGGTCTTTTTTTTTTTTTTTTTGTATTTCCATACAATTAGTTAAAAATACAACAGTCCTTTCCCGATGACTCAGTGGTAAAGAATTCACCTGCCAATGTAGGAGACACAGGTTCAATCCCTAGTCTGGGAAGATCGAATATGCCACAGAGCAACTAAACCCATGCACCACAACTACTGAGCCTGTGTTTTAGAGCCCACGAGCTGCAACTACTAAGCCCATGCACCCTAGAGCCTTTGCTGTGCAACAAGAGAAGCCACCACAAGGAAAAGCTTGCACAGTGCAACCAGAAAGCAGTCCCTGCTGGCAGCAACTAGAGAAAAGCCCAAGCAGCAATGAAGACCCAGCACAGCCAAAAATAAATAAATAAAATTCTTAAAAATACACCAGTCCTCTGATTATAGATATCGGTATTTCTTTCTTTTCCACTTTGCTATTTTCAAGATGAATTACAGTTATTTCCTCAAATACATTTAAGCCATACTTGTGCCTAGATGGATGGATAGATGGACATATAGATGGACAAGTGCATGGAAGGAGGAAGAGAATCATCTAGAGTATGATGAGAAATAAACCTAGAAGGAGAGTTCAGGCTTAGAAAGCAGATTTTTGAATGTCTAAATTCATTGTGCAGGTTATTTATTAGTAAATAACTACTGAGGCTTTTGAGCAAGTGAGTAATGTGAAAATTCCATACATTTAATCTGGCTGCTTGTCCACAAGAGGAATTTGGAGAAGAAGGTGGTAGGCATTATGAAGTAATCTTTAAGAGACTATGTTCCAGCCTCAAACTAATCTGGCTTTGAAACTCAGTTCTTTCATTAAATCTCTGACTGAGCTTCAGCAAGCTACTTAATGTCTTCAAGTATCATTTTCCTTGCCTATAAAATATGGATACTATCAGGATGTTATTACGAGGAATGGATAGACTAATGTACATGAACTGCTTTGTACATTCATCATACACAGTAAGAACTATTGATAGAGGAAAAAGAATACAAGGCAAACTGTACAACCAGTCAGGAGCCCATTTCTGCCTTCTCACTGTGAAGCAGAGCTGACTGAACCAGGGTCACTAAACTTCAGAGCTAGAAGGAATTTTAGAGAATTTACAGAAAATGATGGATTAGAACTACTTTATATCAAACAAGATTCAAATTTTGAAAATACAGAAAATAGAATTAAAAAGTGAGAATCATTACTTATCCTATCAAGAAAAGATATGTATTGTCCGTGTTTTTGTGTATTACTTTCCAGCCTCTACACTATTCATGTTTTTACTATGTAGCAATCACTACAGTTAGTATTTTGAATCTTCCCAACTATCACTTTTAAATAATCATTGTAGATTTTTTAATAAATACCATTTATTTGCTATTATAAAATATTCTATTTGGCTGATTAATCCTTTCAAGATTATACATTTTGGTTTTTAATTTTTGGATGGTATAAATAACTTTATAAATAACTTTGTAAATAATTATTGTTTTTTATAAATTAAAGTTTTCCTGAAGACAGATTCTCTATAGAAAATTATGAGAAAGAACATAAGTTTAAAAATAAATAAGTTTAAAAATAATAAGAAAGTAAAAAGAAATTGTAAAAAAGAAATTATACTTTTTCAGAGTTTCCAAAATTGCTTGGAGATGTATTCTCTCACTAGAGCATGTCAATATCACTGCATCATATCCAAATTCTTTTTTTTAATTGCCATTAAATTATTCCTATAATTCCTTAATAGGCTTTTTAAAGTTATCCATTTATATTTATATCACTTAATGGCAAATAGAAGGGGGGAAGTAGAAACACTGACCGATTTTATTTTCTTGGGCTCCAAAATCACTGTGGACTGTGATTGAAGCCATCAAATTAAAAGACACTTGCTCCTTGGCAGTAAAGCTATGACAAAATTAGACAGTGTATTAAAAAGCAGAAGCATCACTTTGTGAACAAAGATCCATATAATCAAAGCTATGGTTTTCCAGTAGTCATGTATGGATGTGAGAGTTGGACCATAAAAACAGGTGAATGCCAAAGAATTGATACTTTCAAATTATGGTGGTGGAGAAGACTCTTGAGAGTCCCTTGGATTGCAAGTAGATTAAACCAGTCAATCCTAAAGGAAATCAACCCTGAATATTCATTGGAAGGACTGATGCTGAAGCTGAAGCTCCAGTACTTTGGCCACCTGAGGCGAAGAACTGACTCATTAGAAAAGACCCTGATTCTGGAAAAGATTAAAGGCAGGAGGAGAAGGGGGAAGTAGAGGGTGAGATGGCTGGATGACATCGATTTAGTGGATGAGTTTGAGCAAACTCAGGGAGATAGTGAAAGACCGGAGAGTATGGCATGCTGAAGTCCATGGGGTCACAAAGAGTCAGACATGACTTAGCCACTGAACAAAAATAATTTATGTTATTACAAATACCAGTAGGTTTAAACATTTTCCATATTTGTGAACTATGTTGCTTTTTCTGTGTAAATTACCTCATCATATCTTCTGTACATTTACCTACTTGGATATTAATATTTTTCTTTTAATGCATTTAAAAATTACTTATAAAAATACTGATCTGCTGCCAAAAGCAAATTAACAGTTAACTGTGATTGAAGTGAAGTGAAGTGAAAGTTGCCCAGTCATGTCCGACTCTTTGCGACCCCACAGACTATACAGTCCGTGGAATTCTCCAGGCCAGAATATTAGAGTGAGTAGCTGTTCCCTTCTCCAGGGGATCTTCCTAACCCAGGGATTGAATCCAGGGGTCGAACCCAGGTCTTCCGCATTGCAGATGGATTCTTTACCAGGTGAGCCACCAGGGAAGTCCTGGTGTGATTGGGGCATAATAATTTTGATTTTTTTCTTAGAATATATTAGCTTTTAATACTTAAGTAATCAAATCTTCTATTTTTCCCTTTATTTCTTCCATCATTTTTAAGTTCAGAAAGTCTTTCCTATTCAGTTTCTCGATTAATATGCATTTGCATTTTTAATCAATAACTTCGTGACTTAAATACTGTAATATCTCTGGAACTTAATTCCTCATGTAAGGTACTTCATTTGTTTGTTAATCAATATTTATTGATTACCTGGTGATTTGGCAACACTTGTTTTCCACCAAATGTTCAACTTTGTGCTTCTCAAATTAGAGTATTGCTCTCTTCAAGACAAAACCTGAGATACATACAATGCAGCATCTGGGAGTACTATTATCACTGAAAAACGAAAGAACAGGCAAATTGATAAATCATTTAAAATTAATATGGACATCAGTTCAATTCAGTTCAGCCTCTCAGTCGTGTCCGACTCTTTGCGACCTCATGGACTGCAGCACGCCAGGCCTCCCTGTCCATCACCAACTCCCGGAGTTCACTCAAACTCACGTCCATTGAGTCAGTGATGCCATCCAGCCATCCCATCCTCTGTAGTCCCCTTCTGCTGCATTCAATCTTTCCCATCATCAGGGTCTTTTCAAATGAGTCAGTTCTTCGCATCAGGTGACCAAAGTATTGGAGTTTCAGCTTCAGCATCAGTCTTTCCAATGAATATTGAGGACTGATTTCCTTTAAGATGGACTGGTTGGATCTCCTTGCAGTCCAAGGGACTCTCAAGAGTCTTCCCCAACACCACAGTTCAAAAGCATCAATTCTTTGGTGCTCAGCTACAGTAAAATAAAAATGATCACTCCATCACTCCAATTTTTTAAAGTAAATATGAGACTGTTTGCACTGACAGCAGACTACTTTGAACCACTGTGCCTCATTGTCCAGATTCCAGGAAGGAAATGATCATGTTTATTCTCCCTCCTTTGTAGGGATGCTTCAGGAGAAAGTCTGAGAACCTCTGATCTAAACAATTGATACAACACAATTGGGGAAATAATCCTGTTCTGCCCATTAATTTAGAACTCATCTTCTGTTTTACTCAAATTCTTCTTTTCCTAGTCCATTCCTTCAATTTTCACTGTCTTTATACCAGTTATTAGCATAAATTATTTTGGTAGCCATTGCCATAAATATAGCTGCGTGTGTGTGCTCAGATGCTATTGAGTCCAACTCTTAGTGACCTCATGGACTATAGCCCACAAGGCTCCGCTGTCCTTGGAAATTTTACAGTCAAGAAAAATGCAGTGGGTTGCCATTCCTACTCCAGGGAGTCTTTCCAACCCAGGGGTCGAACCCACATCTCCTACATCTCCTGCATTGGCAGGCATATTCTTTACACTGCACCACCTGGGAAGCCCATAAATATGGCTACCTCATTTTTAAAACTATTTAAAGGGTAACATCAGAAGAAATATTGCCTTTTACCACAAATGCAAGGGGATGATGTAAGAAGAAATAAAACAGTGACATAAAATTACCCATGAAATCATAGTAAACTAGGTTTTATAAGATTTACAAATGTGAAATGTTTAGATTAGGATTATAATATTAAGTGGAAATAATTTAAAATATCAGTCTATATGCTCCTAATTTTTAACAAGATTTTAATGAAAAGGTATACTAAACATTAGCCATGAATTATCTGAATGATAGGATCACATTTTAACTTTCTATTTTGTATTTTGGTTTTTTTTTTTTTCTGTAACACATAGTTAATATTTTAAAATCAGGAAAGGTTAATAAATGATACACTCAAAAGATAAGTATCTTTCCATCAAGAAGAGTGATCTTTGACATTGACACCAAGATGTCCTTGGAAGGGGAGAACTCTGAGAAGTACTCATAAAATCAATCCTAAAGTCCAAATATGCAACTAAGAAACCACTAACTACCCTTGAGCAATCATTCAAAATATTCTAACACTTTTTGGGCCATCTTGAAACTCACTTCCTTTGAGGATGTATAGAATGTCTATACATTTAAAATGCAGTGGTACAGCAAAATATCTGACAATCTCTGTGGCAAAGAAAAAAAAAGATTGGGCTTCAGCTCAGGTTTGGGTACAGGCTGCAGGTGCCTGGGGACCACTGTGCTCTTGTAGCACAGAAGTAGGTGGCTGAGTCACCAGGGTTGGTAGCTGTGATGTTCAGGGAGAGATGCTTGTTCTTCTTATTCAATAAAACAATGAGTCCTTGTCCTTCTTTCTTATCCACATTTGAAAGAGTATGTATAAGCAACTGTAGACCTTTTCCAGGTTCTTGTTTATACCAAAAAAAGTAAATGGAGGCACTGTCTGTATAAGTGCAGTTGATAACACAGTTGTCTCCCTCTTGGACACTCTGGAAGGAGGGATACTGCTCCACTTTTTCTCCTCTACTCTTATCTGTAACAAAAAAAAGAAAAGAAAGCCAGACAAAATCGTTATCACCATTTTCCAGAGTTTGCTTTTTTCCCCTACAGTAATTTCAGGCAATCCAGAAAAGACCAGTCTTCTCCTCAGACTTCTAATAAATATTTACTAAAACACCCTGTTCACAAAAGTTCTGCACTCACAGTCCAGCTGCAGCCACAAGAAGAGGAACCAAGGTCCCATAGATGTCTTCATTGTTCTCCAAATTGGGACCTGCGATCTCTAGCCAAGACAGCTACTTCTATTACCAGGTTATCTCTTCCTTTCCTCCAAAGCACAATGGTTTCTTAACGTTTCAACACAGGCACCTGCTTCTGTTATTAGAGTCAACCAAAAGGAAGCATTCACATATTCTTCCTTGACAAAAGTGCTCTGCCATCTTGTGGTCAGATCCCCAATGCTAAACCAACTAGACAAATCCTCTTTTGTCCTGTATCTGTGGGAGACTCTGACTCACAAACAGCAATAGGTGAAATAAATAAAGTCCCAAAGGTGTTTCCAAACAAAAATTATGTGGATTAGCAAAAAGCAGACACAGTGAAAATGTAGAGCTCAGAATTCCATTCATCTTTTCAGCACACATTGAATCATTTTGAATAAATTTGAGGAAGTTAGATGTTTCTAACATTTTTTTTTTTCAAAAACAAGCTTAGTCTCCTTGAAAGAAGAAAATGCCATGATTGACTCTGCTAAGCAACTGAGGAGTAAAATTTTTCCTTCTTATCTTCTCTAGCTTTTTTAATTGGCCAGAGAGTTCATCAGCCAAATCACCCATTTTAGTTCAGCTCTCACAAAGGAAAACTCTTTCTAAAAGCAACATTTAAGCACAAGGGCTGGAGAAAGAGACAAATAAATTCATAACTATGTAAATAAAATATCAGATGCTTGCTATTGCAGACTCTGCTAAGCCTGGCCTTGCAGCGATCTCCTTATTCCCAGAAATGGACAGTGCCATGTGGCAAAACATGAATGTTTCTTTAGTAAAAGTTACTGCTAGACTGTAGAGCAATGGATAAGAAGAGGAAGAAAGACTTCCATAAGTTAGCATTAGTCCAACCATAGGGAAGAGTTTGGCTGTGGACTGTGGTAGGAAATCTGACATTCACTTTGAAATTTTTTCCTCCAGAAGAACAGATCATCTGAAATTATGAATAATCCTAGTAGAGCTATTCCCTGGACAAATCCTCAGCTGTATAAATTTTTAAATTAAATCTTGCCTTGCTTTAAAAGAAATTGATATGGAAGAGATTCTGGATCGATGTGGCAACATATGAGGCTACAGAAATTACTTTCTCCCACAGACACATCAAATCTACAACTACATACAGTTTTTTCTCAAAGAAATCCAAAAACTAGTTACATGACTCCTACACATCAGGTGAACAAGAAAATATATATATATATATATATATGTGTATATATATATATCAAAATAGTTAAGAAAAGGAGGTCCTTGAAGCTCCAGGGGTTAAGAACTCACCTGCCAATTCAGGATACATGGGTTCGATCCCTAATCTGGGATGATCCCATATGTCCTGCAGCAGCTAAGCCACTGAACCACAACCACTGAGCCCATGCTCCAGAGCAGGTGAGCCTCAACTACCGAGCCCATGCTCCACAACTACTAAAGCCCATGTGCATAGAGCCTGTGCACAGCAACAAGAGAAGCCACCTGAAAAAAAGAAAGAGAGAGAAAAGCCACTACAATGAAAAGCCTGTGCACCTCAACCAGAGAGTAGCCCTCACTCGCAGAAAGTAGAGACAGACTACAGGCAGCAAGGAAGACTCAGCCCAGCCATACGCATATGTAAGAGAGGCAGAGACACAGCCTCACCATAAGACCCCTAATATGGCAATGAAAAATTGAGAGGGGACTCACAAGTCCCACCTTATCCTTGTGGTGTGCAGCGCTTAGATCCAACACCCAGCACCCTAACTTTTAGGATTTGCATATGAGACAGGTCCCCAAAGCACTCACCTCTAAAAGCCAGTGGGGCTTGCATCCATGAAACCCACAAGACTATACCAAACAAAGCAACAGTTTCTAATGGGTTCACAAAGACTTGCTGTGGCCATCCCTCCCAGAGCTCAGTGCAGAGGGAGCTAATGGACACACCCATTTCCCAGCTTTTCCCTGAACGAGGCTTATTTGTATAGTTTAAGAGCTATTCCCTGATGGTCTGGCTTCCAACCAATCTGCATCTAGGTACTGACTGAGACCCCCCCTTTCAGGCACTGACAGGTCTTGGCACACTTTCAACTACTGGGAGCCACTAAGAACAAAGAAGGCTACTTGGACAATCACACAAGTTTAAGAGACAACAAAGAGCTAGGGCTAGGCTGAATGATAAGATTCATCTTCTATAGAAGACCACTCCTTCAAGACCGAGAAAAGTGGCTATTTGATCTAATGCACAGAAACCAACACAGAGAGTCAAGGAAAATGGAGAAACAGAAGAAGATGTCCTCAATGAGCTAAAATAGCAGAACAAACTAAGCTCAAAGTTATAGAAGAAAGAAAGTAACAAAGATCACACAGAAATAAATAAAATACAGACTAAAGTGACACAGAAAAAAATCAACAAAACTCAGAGCTGATTTTTGAAAAGATAAACAATATGCACAAACTTTTAGATAGACTCACTAAGAAAAAAAAGAGAGAACTCAAATAAATAAAATTAGAAATTAATGAGTAAAATTATGACTGATATCACAGAAATAGAAAAGATCACAGCACTATTATGTATATGGATAAAAATTTGGAGAACCTAAAAGAAATGGATAAATTTCTAAAAACAATCAACCAAGACTGAATCAGAAAGACTTATGAACAAATAAATTACCAGTAAAGAGACTGAAGGGCTTCCCTGGTAGCTCAGCTGGTAAAGAATGCACTTGCAATGCGGGAGACCTGGGTTTGATTCCTGGGTGGGGAAGATTCCCTGGAGGAGGGCATGGCAACCCACTCCAATGTTCTTGCCTGGAGAATCCCATGGACAGAGAAACCTGGTGGGCTACAGTCCATAGGACTGCAAAGAGATGGACAAGACTGAAGCAACTTAGCAGGCACACACACACAAAGAGACTGAAGCAGTAATCAAAAATAAAGTCCAGGGCCAAGTAGCTTCACTGGTGAATTCTCTCAATCATTTGAATAGGAATTAATACCAATCTTTCTCAAATATTTAAAAAGACGAAGAAAAGGGAATACTTTTAAGCTTATTTTATGAGGCCAGCATTATCCTGATCCTAAATCAGACAAGGACACTATAAGAAAGTAAAATTACAGGCCAATATCCCTGATATACCTAGAGGCAAACTCCTCAACAATATATTAGCAAATGAACTCAATAATACAGTAAAAAGATCAGGCACCAAGATCAAGTGGGAATCATCTCTTGGATGCAAACATGTTTCAATATGCACAATCCATTCAGTGTAATACATTATATTAACTAAAGAAAGTGAAAGTGGGAGGGAGGAGCTAAGATGGCGGGGGAATAGGACAGGGAGAACACTTTCTCCCCCACAAATTCATCAAAAGAACATTTAAACACTGAGTAAATTCCACAAAACAACTTCTGAATGCCAGCAGAGGACATCAGGCACCCAGAAAAGCAACCCAAGTCTTCAAAAGGAGGTAGGAAAAAATATAAAAGACAAAAAAAGGCACAAAAGAGGGAGGGATGGAGTTCCGTCCCGGGAAGGGAGTCTTAAAAAGAGAGAAGTTTCCAAACACCAGGAAACCTTCTCACTGCTGAATCTGTGCTGAGCCTTGGAAGCACAGAGGGCAACATAACAGGGAGGAAAAATAAATAAACAATTAAAACCTGCACATTGCGAGCCCTACGGTAACTCCCCCAGCGGAGAAGCAGTGCAGACACCTGCATCCGCCATTAGCAAGCGGGGGCTGGGCAGGGAGGCACGGCGCGGGCTGCATTGCAAGAATCTGGCCTGAATACCCCGAGCACTATCTGAGCGAAATAATTTGGGCTAGCAATCCAGACTGTGGGATATCTACCACGCGAAAAGCCAGCCCTAACCTATGACACTGCCAGGCCCGCGCACGGAACAAAGGACTGAACAGAGATAGCCGGCGGCAGACCATCCCCCTCCGGTGATAGGCAGCCAGAGCTGGAAGGGGACAATCGCAGCCCCAGAGAGACATTATCTATAAAACTGTAAGCAGGCTTCTTTGCTAACTAAAACTTCTTGGGGGTCTGGATGGTCAACATCTGCCTGAGAAGGTGTGCCGGTGCACACCTAGATAACCGAGCGGCGGGGAGTCCATAAGTGGCAGCAATCGCGCGTGCCAAACACCTCATCACCTGAGCTGCTCGGATCTGGGAAGGGCACAAAACGCAGGCCCAACCGAGAGTCTGCGCCTCTGAGGACTACCCGAGTGCCTGAACCTGAGCAGCTTCGACCTGGGAAGTACAGACAGCCCAGGGCCGGCCACGGATGGTTCCCGGCGGAGCAACCTAAGCCTAAGCAGCGTGGGCAGAGAGGCTACACACGCCATGAATGGGGGGCAGACCCAGTGTGGCTGAGGCACTGCGAGCACACGCCAGTGTAATTTGTTTGCAGCATCCCTCCCTACCTCCCCTCAGTGTGACTGAACAACTGAGCCTAAAAAAAAAAAAAAAAGTGTCCTCCACCATCCCCTTGTGTCAGGGTGGAAACCAGACACTGAAGAGACAGCAAACAGAAGAAGCTATAACAGAGGGAACCGCCTTGGAAGCTACAGGCAATAGATTAAAACCCTGTGGTTACTACCAACTACATAGGAAGGGGCCTATAGATCTTGAGAAATATAAGTCGGACCAAGGAACTAGCCAAAAATGAACTGAACCCACAATAGTCACAACAAAACCGGAGAAAGTCCTAGATATATTTTTACTATTTGTACGATCATTCTTTCTTTCTTTCTTTTTTAATTATTTTTTAATTAAAAAAATTTTTTAAGTCCTCTATTATTCCTTTAATTTCCACTTTTATAACCGATTACTTTGCAAAAAAAAAAAAAAAAGACCCTATTTTTTTTTCTTTTAAAGCAAACTTCATATATATATTTTTAAAATAATTTTTGACATTTTTTTTTCCTTCTCTTCTTTAACATTGTATTTTTGAAATTCCAAACTCTACTCTAGATTTCTAATTTTAGCTTTTTGGTATTTGCTATCAATTTTGTACCTATAGTTTTTTTTTTTTTTTTTTTTTTTATAATTTCTGTGACCCTTTTTTCTTTTTCTTTTTCTCTGTTTCTTTCTCTTCTTCTTTTAAATAACATTGTATATCTGAAATTCCAAACTCTACCCTAGATTTTTAATTTATGCTTTTTGGTATTTGTTATCAATTTTGTACCTGTATTTTTTTATATATAATTTATGCGACTTTGTTCTTTTTTTTTTTTCCTCTCTCTTTCTTTTTCTTCTTCTTTTTTTAACATTGTATTTTTGAAATTCCAAACTCTACTCTAGATTTTTAACTTTTGCTTTTTGGTATTAGTTATCAATTTTGTACCTATATTTTCTTTATAATTTTTGCTACCTTGTTTGATTTTGTTTGTTCGTTTTTTCTCTCTTTCTTTTCCTTCTTCTTTTCTTTAACATCGTATTTTTGAAATTCCAAACTCTACTCTAAATTTAAAATTTTTGCTTTTATGTATTTGTTACTAATTTTGTACCTTTAAGAACCCAATCTTCAGTACCCATTTTTCACTAGGGAGCGAGACTACTGGCTTAACTGCTCTCTCCCCCTTTGGACTCTCCTTTTTCTCCACTCGGTCGCCTGTGTCTCCTCCCTAACCCCTCTCTACTCTACCCAACTCTGTGAATTTCTGTGTGTTCCAGACGGTGGAGAACACTTAGGGAACTGATTACTGGCTGGATCTGTCTCCCTCCTTTTCATTACCCCCCTTTATCCTCCTGGCCACCTCTGACATCTTCCTCCTTCTTCTCTTCTCTGTATAACTCTGTAAACAACTCTGAGCAGTCCAGTTGTGGAGTGCACATACGTAAGAGATTACTGAATAGCCCACTCTCTCCTCTGTTGATTCCACCTCATCTCATTCGGGTCAACTCTAACTCCCTCCTCACTCTTCTCTTCTCCATATAATGCTGTAAACCTCTCTGGGTGAAACAAGTTTCAGGGCAAGACATACCAAGCAAATTCTCCAGCAGCAAGGAACACAGCCCTGAGCTCCAAGATACAGGCTGCCCAAAGTCACCCCAAAACCATAGACATCCCATAACTCATTACTGGACATTTCCTTGCACTCCAGAGAGAAGAAATACAGCTCCAGCCACCAGAACACCGACACAAGCTTCCCTAACCAAGAAACCTTGACAAGCCACCTGTAAAAACCCACACACAGTGAGGAAACGCCACAATAAATAGAACTCCACAAACTGCCAGAATACAGAAAGGACACCCCAAACTCAGCAATTTAAACAAGATGAAGAGACAGAGGAATACCCAGCAGATAAAGGAACAGGATAAATGCCCACCAAACCAAACAAAAGAGGAAGAGATAGGGAATCTACCTGATAAAGAATTCCGAATCATGATAGTGAAATTGATCCAAAATCTTGAAATCAAAATGGAAACACAGATAAATAGCCTGGAGACAAGGATTGAAAAGATGCAAGAAAGGTTTAACAAGGACCCAGAAGAAATAAAAGAGAGCAAATATAGAATGAATAATGCAATAAATGAAATTAAAAACACTCTGGATGCAACAACTAGTAGAATAACAGAGGCAGAAGATAGGATTAGTGAATTAGAAGATAGAATGGTAGAAATAAATGAATCAGAGAGGATAAAAGAAAAACGAATTAAAAGAAATGAGGACAATCTCAGAGACCTCCAGGACAGTATTAAAGGCTACAATATTTGAATCATAGGGGTCCCAGAAGAAGAAGACAAAAAGAAAGACCATGAGAAAATACTTGAGGAGATAATAGTTGAAAACTTCCCTAAAATGGGGAAGGAAATAATCACCCAAGTCCAAGAAACCCAGAGAGTCCCAAACAGGATAAACCCAAGGCAAAACACCCCAAGACACGTATTAATCAAATTAACAAAGATCAAACACAAAGAACAAATATTAAAAGCAGCAGGGGAAAAACAATAAATAACACACAAGGGAATTCCCATAAATATAACAGCTGATCTTTCAATAGAAACTCTTCAAGCCAGGAGGGAATGGCAAGACATACTTAAAGTGATGAAAGAAAATAACCTACAGCCCAGATTATTGTACCCAGCAAGGATCTCATTCAAATATGAAGGAGAAATCAAAAGCTTCTCAGACAAGCAAAAGCTGAGAGAATTCAGCACCACCAAACCAGCTCTCCAACAAATACTAAAGGATATTCTCTAGACAGGAAACACAAAAACGGTGTATAAACTCGAACCCAAAACAATAAAGTAAACGGCAATGGGATCATACTTATCAGTAATTACCTTAAACGTAAATGGGTTGAATGCCCCAACCAAAAGACAAAGACTGGCTGATACAAAAACAAGACCCCTACATATGTTGTCTACAAGAGACCCACCTCAAAACAGGGGACACAGACAGACTGAAAGTGAAGGGCTGGGAAAAGATTTTCCATGCAAATAGGGACCAAAAGAAATCAGGAGTAGCAATACTTATATCAGATAAAATAGACTTTAAAACAAAGGCTGTGAAAAGAGACAAAGACGGTCACTACATAATGATCAAAGGATCAATCCAAGAAGAAGATATAACAATTATAAATATATATGCACCCAACACGGGAGCACCGCAATATGTAAGACAAATGCTAACAATATGAAAGGAGAAATTAACAATAACACAATAATAGTGGGAGACTTTAATACCCCACTCACACCTATGGATAGATCAACTAAACAGAAAATTAACAAGGAAACACAAACTTTAAATGATACAATAGACCAGTTAGACCTAATTGATATCTATAGGACATTTCATCCCAAAACAATGAATTTCACCTTTTTCTCAAGCCCACATGGAACCTTCTCCAGGATAGATCACATCCTGGGCCATAAATCTAGCCTTGGTAAATTCAAAAAAATAGAAATCATTCCAAGCATCTTTTCTGACCACAATGCAGTAAGATTAGATCTCAATTACAGGAGAAAAACTATTAAAAATTCCAACATATGGAGGCTGAAAAACACGCTGCTGAATAACCAACAAATCACAGAAGAAATCAAAAAAGAAATCAAAATTTGCATAGAAACGAATGAAAGTGAAAACACAACAACCCAAAACCTATGGGACACTGTAAAAGCAGTCCTAAGGGGAAAGTTCATAGCAATACAGGCATACCTAAAGAAACAAGAAAAAAGTCAAATAAATAACCTAACCCTACACCTAAAGCAACTAGAAAAGGAAGAAATGAAGAACCCCAGGGTTAGTAGAAGGAAAGACATCTTAAAAATTAGGGCAGAAATAAATGCAAAAGAAACAAAAGAGACCATAGAAAAAATCAACAAAGCCAAAAGCTGGTTCTTTGAAAGGATAAATAAAATTGACAAACCATTAGCCAGACTCATCAAGAAACAAAGGGAGAAAAATCAAATCAATAAAATTAGAAATGAAAATGGAGAGATCACAACAGACAACACAGAAATACAAAGGATCATAAGAGATTACTATCAACAATTATATGCCAATAAAATGGACAACGTGGAAGAAATGGACAAATTCTTAGAAAAGTACAACTTTCCAAAACTGGACCAGGAAGAAATAGAAAATCTTAACAGACCCATCCCAAGCACGGAAATTGAAACTATAATCAAAATCTTCCAGCAAACAAAAGCCCAGGTCCAGACGGCTTCACAGCTGAATTATACCAAAAATTTAGAAAAGAGCTAACACCTATCCTGCTCAAACTCTTCCACAAAATTGCAGAGGAAGGTTAACTTTCAAACTCATTCTATGAGGCCACCATCACCCTAATACCAAAACCTGACAAAGATGCCACAAAAAAAGAAAACTACAGGCCAATATCACTGATGAACATAGATGCAAAAATCCTTAACAAAATTTTACAATCAGAATCCAACAACACATTAAAAAGATCATACACCATGACCAAGTGGGCTTTATCCCAGGGACGCAAGGATTCTTCAATATCCACAAATCAATCAATGTAATACACCACATTAACAAATTAAAAAATAAAAACCATATGATTATTTCAATAGATGCAGAGAAAGCCTTTGACAAAATTCAACATCCATTTATGATAAGAACTCTCCAGAAAGCAGGAATAGAAGGAACATACCTCAACATAATAAAAGCTATATATGACAAACCCACAGCAAACATTATCCTCAATGGTGAAAAATTGAAAGCATTTCCTCTAAAGTCAGGAACAAGACAAGGGTGCCCACTTTCACCATTACTATTCAACATAGTTTTGGAAGTTTTGGCCACAGCAATCAGAGCAGAAAAAGAAATAAAAGGAATCCAAATTGGAAAAGAAGAATAAAACTCTCACTATTTGCAGATGACATGATCCTCTATATAGAAAACCCTAAAGACTCCACCAGAAAATTACTAGAACTAATCAATGATTATAGTAAAGGTGCAGGATATAAAATCAACACACAGAAGTCCCTTGCATTCCTATACACTAATAATGAGAAAACAGAAAGAGAAATATTGGAAACAATTCCATTCACCATTGCAATGGAAAGAATAAAATACTTAGGAATATATCTACCTAAAGAAACTAAAGACCTATATATAGATAACTATAAAACACTGGTGAAAGAAATCAAAGAGGATACTAATAGATGGATAAATATACCATGTTCATGGATTGGAAGAATCAATATAGTGAAAATGAGTATACTACCCAAAGCAATTTATAGACTCAATGCAATCCCTATCAAGCTACCAACGGTATTCTTCACAGAGCTAGAACAAATAATTTCACAATTTGTATGGAAATACAAAAAACCTCGAATAGCCAAAGTGATCTTGAGAAAGAAGAATGGAACTGGAGGAATCAACCTACCTGACTTCAGGGTCTATTACAAAGCTACAGTTATCAAGACAGTATGGTACTGGCACAAAGACAGAAATATTGATCAATGGAACAAAATAGAAAGCCCAGAGATAAATCCACGCACATATGGACACCTTATCTTTGACAAAGGAGGCAGGAATATACAATGGATTAAAGACAATCTCTTTAACAAGTGGTGCTGGGAAAACTGGTCAGCCACTTGTAAAAGAATGAAACTAGAACACTTTCTAACACCGTACACAAAAATAAACTCAAAATGAATTAAAGATCTCAACATAAGACCAGAAACTATAAAACTCCTAGAGGAGAACATAGGCAAAACACTCTCCGACATACATCACAGCAGGATCCTCTATGACCCACCTCCCAGAATATTGGAAATAAAAGCAAAAATAAACAAATGGGACCTAATTAAACTTAAAAGCTTCTGCACATCAAAGGAAACTATTAGCAAGGTGAAAATGCAGCCTTCAGAATGGGAGAAAATAATAGCTAATGAAGCAACTGACAAAAAACTAATCTTAAAAATATTCAAGCAACTCCTACAGCTCAACTCCAGAAAAATAAATGACCCAATCAAAAAATGGGCCAAAGAACTAAATAGACATTTCTCCAAAGAAGACATACAGATGGCTAACAAACACATGAAAAGATGCTCAACATCACTCATTATCAGAGAAATGCAAATCAAAATCACTATGAGGTACCATTTCACGCCAGTCAGAATGGCTGCAATCCAAAAGTCTATAAGCAATAAATGCTGGAGAGGGTGTGGAGAAAAGGGAACTCTCTTACACTGTTGGTGGGAATGCAAACTAGTACAGCCACTATGGAGAACAGTGTGGAGATTCCTTAAAAAACTGGAAATAGAACTGCCTTATGATCCAGCAATCCCACTGCTGGGCATACACACTGAGGAAACCAGAAGGGAAAGAGACATGTGTACCCCCAATGTTCATCACAGCACTGTTTATAATAGCCTGGACATGGAAGAAACCTAGATGCCCATCAGCAGATGAATGGATAAGAAAACTGTGGTACATATACACAATGGAGTATTCCTCAGCCATTAAAAAGAATACATTTGAATCAGTTCTAATGAGATGGATGAAACTGGAACCTATTATACAGAGTGAAATAAGCCAGAAAGAAAAACACCAATACAGTATACTAACGCATATATATGGAATTTAGAAAGATGGTAACAATAACCTTGTGCACGAGACAGCAAAAGAGACACTGATGTATAGGTCAGTCTTATGGACTCTGTGGGAGAGGGAGAGGGTGGGGAGATTTGGGAGAATGGCCTTGAAACATGTATAATATCATGTATGAAACGAGTCACCAGTCCAGGTTCGATGCACGATACTGGATGCTTGGGGCTGGTGCACTGGGACGACCCAGAGGGAGGGTATGGGGAGAAAGGAGGTAGGAGGGTTCAGCATGGGGAACACAGGTATACCTGTGGCGGATTCATTTCAATATTTGGCAAAACTAATACAATATTGCAAAGTTTAAAAATAAAATAAAAATTTAAAAAAGAAAGTGAAAGTGAAGTCACTCAGTCGTGTCCGACTCTTTACGACCCCATGGACTGTAGCCTACCAGGCTCCTCTGTCCATTGGATTTTCCAGGCAGTAGTACTGGAGTGGATTGCCATTTCCTTCTCCAGGGGATCTTCCCAACCCAGGGCTCGAACCCAGGTATCCCACACTGTAGACAGACGCTCTACCGTCTGAGCCACCAGGGAAGCATATTAACTAAGTGAAGGATAAAAATCATGATGATCATCTCAATAGATTTAGAAGAAGTATTTTATAAAATACAATTTTCATTCATGATTTTTAAAAACACTCCAAACAAAATGAATATAAAGGGAATGTACTTCAACGTAATAAAGCTATATGTGACTACCCCACAGCTAACATCATACTTGACAGTGAAAAGCTGAAAGTTTTTCTTTTTAAGATCACAAACAAGACAAGTAGGTCCACTTTCATCATTATTCAATACAGTACTAAAAGTCCTAGCAAGAGCCAATTAGGCAAGAAAAAAGAAATTAAAGGCATTCAAACTGGAAAGGAAGAGCTAAAACTGTTTGCAGATGACATGACATTACATGCCACCACAAAATAATTAAAAATAAAACTACCATATTACCCAGCGATTCCACCTCTGGGTATATATCCAAAGGAAATGAAAACTAGGATATCATAGAGGTATCTGCATTTCCGAGTTTACTGCAGCATTACTCACAATAGCCAAGATATGGAAACAATGTAAGTGTCCATCAATGAGTGAATGGATAAAAAGGATGTGATATATATATAACATGGTTATGGATATGGAAGGAAATCCTGCTATTTGTGATAAGCTGGATAGACCTTGAGTGCATTGTGCTAAGTGACTTATCAAAAAGACCAATACTATATAATAGCACTTATATGTGGAATCTAAAAAAAGCCAAACTCATAAAAAGAGAGTACAATGATGATTACCAAGGGTTGGGAGTCAGGGAACTGGAGAGATATTGTTTAAGAATACAAACTAGTAACTAGTAGATAAGTCCTGCAGATCTAAAGTATAGCAATTATAGCCAACAATACTTCTATAAACTTCGATGTTGCTGAGAAACTATATTTTAATTGTTCTTACCACAAAAAAGGAACGATAATTATATGACGTGATAAAGGTGTTAGCTAATCATCAAAATTCTCCAAGCCAGACTTGAGCAATATGTGAACTGTGAACTTCCAGATGTTCAAGCTGAATTTAGAAAAGGCAGACGAACCAGAGATCAAATTGCCAACATTTGCTGGATCACCAGAAAAGCAAGAGAATTCCAGAAAAGCATCTATTTTTGCTTTACTGACTATGCCAAAGCCTTTGACTGTGTGGATAAGAAACTGGAAAATTCTGAAAGAGGTGGGAATACCAGACCACCTGACCTGTCTCTTGAGAAACCTGTATGCAGGTCAGGAAGCAACAGTTAGAAATGGACATGGAACAACAGACTGGTTCCAAATAGGAAAAGGAGTACGTCAAGGCTATACATTGTCACCCTGCTTATTTAACTTCTGTGCAGAGTACATCATGAGAAACGCTGGGCTGGAGGAAGCACAGGCTGGAATCAAGATTGCTGGGAGAAATATCAATAAACTCAGATATGCAGATGACACCACCCTTAGGGCAGAAAGTGAAGAACTAAAAAGCCTCTTGATGAAAGTGAAAGAGGAGAGTGAAAAAGTTGCCTTAAAGTTCAATGTTCAGAAAACTAAGATCATGGCATCAGGTTCCATCACTTCATGACAAATAGATGGGGAAACAGTGGCTGCCTTTATTTTTTGGGGCTCCAAAATCACTGCAGATGGTGACTGCAGCCATGAAATTAAAAGACGCTCACTCCTTAGAGGGAAAGTTATGACCAACCTACTGCTGCTGCTGCTGCTGCTAAGTCGCTTCAGTCGTGTCCGACTCTGTGCGACCCCGTAGATGGCAGCCCATCAGGCTCCCCTGTCCCTGGGATTCTCCAGGCAAGAACGCTGGAGTGGGTTGCCATTTCCTTCTCCAATGCCAACCTAGACAGCATATTAAAAAGCAGAGACATTACCTTGTCAACAAAGGTCCGGCTAGTCAAGGCTATGGTTTATCCAGTGGTCATATATGGATGTGACAGTTGGACTATAAAGACAGCTGAGTGCCGAAGAATTGATGCTTTTGAACTGTGGTGTTGGAGAAGACTCTTGAGAGTCCCTTGGACTGCAAGGAGATCCAAACAGTCCATCCTAAAGGAGATCAGTCCTGGGTGTTCATTGGAAGGACTGATGTTGAAGCTGAAACTCCAATATTTTGACTACCTGATGTGAAGAGCTGACTCATTTGAAAAGACTCTGATGCTGGGAAAGACTGAGGGCAGGAGGAGAACAGGACTACAGAGGATGAGATGGTTGGATAGCATCACCGACACAATGTACATGGGTTTGGTTGGATTCCAAGAGTTGGTGATGGACAGGGAGGCCTGACATGCTGCGGTTCATGGGGTTGCAAAGACTCGAACACGACTGAGTGAGTGAACTGAACTGAATCATAGTGCAATATATAAATATGTCAAATCAAAACATTGTACACTTTAAACTTATACAATGTTATATGTCAATTATATCTCAGTTTAAAAAAAAACTGTTGGAAGAGATAAATACATCTTGAATGCATTCACAAAACAACATTCACTCCTTGCTCACTACATTGCAGCAAGGATGACAATATTAAAATAGAAATTATATCATGTCAATGTGGAGTTTTCATTTAGCTAACAGCTTTGTCTTTATACTTTGAATAAAATCCATACTCTTCACAAATATTTGAATGCTGTGGCCCCAGACTACTTCTTCTATCTTTTCTTATATTCCTGATGCTCACCTCCATTAATTTAGCCAGGTTTGCTCTAATATTTCTTATCCTTCAAGTCTCAGATTTAAAAAATCACATTTCAACTGATAAATACATAAACAAAAATGTTGCATATTTCTACAATGGAATATTATTCTGCCTTTAAAAAGAATGAAATTTTGAGACATGCTACAAAATGGGTGAACCTGGAAGACATTATGCTAAAGTGAAATAAGCCAGGCACAAAAGGAGAAATAGTATATGATTTATTCCATTTACATGAGACTTAGAATAGGCAAATTACTAAATTATATGACACAATCTGTATAGCTTAAACTTTGATTCTCCTCTTCTAACTACATACTGAAGTACTGAGGACCATAGAACATGACCAAGTTAGTTTTGTGAAGTTTCATGTCCTAATGCTGGGTGAGTGGACATAGTAGTGTGAAGGAATATTTCTGGAAGCAATTCCTACAGTAGGATTGACCAGCAAAATCTTACCTATACACAGAAGTCGCTGTGAATCACATTAATATATCTCATTTGATGCAAACTAAATGTGTCCTCAACTCAATCTTACCCCTATAACTGGATTTCCAAAAATGTCTGAAGCTACTCCAATACTACCTGAAATAAGGGGAAGCATGATACAGGAGTAGTGAGCATGGGAAATGATTGTTCTAACCAATTGCCACTAAAATAGCTTGCTTTTAAAAAATTTTCACATTAAAAAAAGTGACCACACTACAGGACCCCTCCCAGAACTTGGTCTCCATCAGGTCTCTGTCAGGTCTCATTGAGTCTCTTACAAGGTTTTTCTAATTGTCTTTAAGGCTTAATCTTGTCCCAGTCTTCCTCAATGAGTTATTCCTCAGGGCACAGACCACGATCCTTCTAAAATTATAAATTAGATTAGATCACTCCAAAACCCTTCAAATGCTTCCTGTTACATGTAGAATAAAATATAAATCTAACCATAATGTTATAAGTCCACATAAAACTGAGCCGCTGATTACCTCTTTGCCATTATCACCCACCTCTCTTTTTTCACTACTTTATGGGAATATCGTAATATATATCACAATATCCCAGCCATCTTTCTTTCACAAATAAATCAAATTTCCTCCTGCCTTAGGACCCCTACTGCATTTGAAAACTCTTCCTTACCCCAGATCTTAACACTGCTTTTCACCCCTTTTTTTTGAAATTCAAATCTTAGTTGGAGTTTTTAGAACATTGAGCAACTAACCACACAACCACTGTGATTCTTTTTAATTTTATGCTGTTTTATTTTATTAATGTCACTTAAGTTTTGAAGTCATTTGTTTGTTTTCTTGTCCTATCTCCCCACAGTAGAATAAAAAAATCCATATGTGTAGGAAACTTGTCTGTATTGCAGAAAAGGTATCTTTAACCACAAGACAAATGCCTACCATCAGTTCATTTCAGTTCAGTCACTCAGTCGTGTCCGACTCCTTTTGTGACCCCATGAATCGTAGCACGCCAGGCCTCCCTGTCCATCACCAACTCCCGGAGTTCACTCAAACTCATGTCCATTGAGTCAGTGATGCCATCCAGCCATCTCGTCCTCTGTCGTCCCCTTCTCTTCCTGCCCCCAATCCCTCCCAGCATCAGGTTCTTTTCCAATGAGTTAACTCTTCACATGAGGTGGCCAAAGTATTGGAGTTTCAGCTTTAGCATCAGTCCTTCCAATGAACACCAAGGACTGATCTCCTTTATGATGGACTGGTTGGACCTTCTTGCAGTCCAAGGGACTCTCAAGAGTCTTCTCCAACACCACAGTTCAAAAGCATCAATTCTTCAGTGCTCAGCTTTCTTTAGAGTCCAACTCTCACATCCATACATGACTATTGCAAAAACCATAGCTTTGACTATATGGACCTTTGTTGGCAAAGTAATGTCTCTGCTTTTTAATATGCTGTCTAGGTTGGTCACAACTTTTCTTCCAAGGAGCAAGCATTTTTTAATTTCATGGCTACAGTCACCATCCACAGTGATTTTGGAGCCCCCCAAAATAAAGTCTGTCACTGTTTCCCCATCTATTTTCCATGAAGTGATGGGACCAGATGCCATGATCTTAGAGATAGATTCAGGGATTAGATCTGATAGACAGAGTGCCTGATGAACTATGGACGGAGGTTCGTGACATTTTACAGGAGACAGAGATCAAGACCATCCCCATGGAAAAGAAATGCAAAAAAGCAAAATGGCTGTCTGCGGAGGTCTTACAAATAGCTGTGAAAAGAAGAGAAGTGAAAAGCAAAGGAGAAATGGAAAGAGATAAGCATCTGAATGCAGAGTTCCAAAGAGTAGCAAGGAGAGATAAGAAAGCCTTCCTCAGTGATCAATGCAAAGAAATAGAGGAAAACAACAAAATGGGAAAGACTAGAGATCACTTCAATAAAATTAGAGATACCAAGGGAACATTTTATGCAAAGATGGGCTCAATAAAGGACAGAAATTGTAAGGACCTAACAGAAGCAGAAGATATTAAGAAGAGGTGGCAAGAATACACAGAACTGTACAAAAAAGATCTTCATGACCAAGATAATCACGATGGTGTGATCACTCACCTAGAGCCAGACATCCTGGAATGTGAAGTCAAGTGGGATTTAGGAAGCATCACTATGAACAAAGCCAGTGGAGGTGATGAAATTCCAGTTGAGCTATTTCAAATCCTGAAAGATGATGCTGTGAAAGTGCTGCACTCAATATGTCAGCAAATTTGGAAAACTCAGCAGTGCTCACAGGACTGGAAAAGGTCAGTTCTCGTTCCAGTAACAAAGGGTAAGGCCAAAGAATGTTCAAAGTACCACACAATTGCACTCATCTCACATGCTAGCAAAGTAATGCTCAAAATTCTCCAAGCCAGGCTTCAACAGTGCATCAACCATAAAACTCCCACTGTTCATGCTGGTTTTAAGAAAAGGCAGAGGAACAAGAGATCAAATTGCAAATACCCATTGGAGCATAGAAAAAGTAAGAGAATTCCAGAAAAACATCTGCTTTATTGATTATGCTAAAGCATTTGACCTTGTAGATCACAATAGACTGTGGGAAATTCTTAAAGAGATGGGAATACCAGACCACCTGACCTGCCTCTTGAGAAATCTGTATGCAGGTCAGGAGGCAAAAGGTATAACCGGACATGGAACAACTGACTGGTTCCAAATCAGGAAAGGAGTATGTCAAGGCTGTGTGTTGTCATCCTGCTTATTAAACTTATATGCAGAGTACATCATGAGCAACACTGGGCTGGATGAAGCACAAGCTGGAATCAGTTTGCCAGGAGAAATATCAATACCCTCAGATATGCAGATGACACCACCCTTATGTCAGAAAGTGAAGAAGAACTAAAGAGGTTCTTGATGAAAGTGAAACAGGAGAGTGAAAAAGTTGGCTTAAATCCCATTCCATGGGGTGGGTCTCAGTAGAAAATATCATCAACTGTTGCATTCCTTGTTGCCAAAATCAGAAACAACTCCCCACTAAAACACTAATAATAATATCCTCATAGTCCTGACTAAGCTGCAGGCTCACTAGCAAGATTCCCAGGAACTTTGCCATTATTCCTATCTCCCTTTGATTTTCAGCGCAGCAGTGAGATCTAAGCAAGATCCCTACTCTAATGATACTCCATAAATACTTCTGATCACTATGATGGAAGTCCTATAAGTCCAAATAACAACAGGGCTCACTAGCAAGATTCCCAGGAACTTTGCCATTACTCCTGTCTCCCTTTGGTCCCCAAAGGACTCAACTCTGAAAATTGATAATGACCCAAAATCCCTATGTTTCTGCTTAATATATTGCAAAAATAGTCTATGATACCAATCAGAATAAAAAAACTTTTCGACTCCCCCACCATCATCCCCATTCTATTTGCCATGGCACCCACAACAAGGGAGTGGGACAAAAGAAGAGAGAAAGAGGGGTAACAGAGAATAAAAGATCCAAACACAGAGAAGACTTAGAAAGAATCTTGTGGGGGCTCAAAATGCCAAAGAAATGTTCAAAATTTGTGACAATAATTGCCTGACACTTAGACTGAATTTTTCAAAAGCTGAGAAGCTTGTTGTCTAAACTGACTGCATGCAATGTGCATGTAAGGGTGTGTAGTGTGTGTGTGCACAGTGTCTGTGTGCATGCGTGTGCATGAACTGAGGGGCATCAGTGAGCTAAGTGACAACAGTATACATACCATAGATTGTCTCCTTTGTATAATTGAGCAGCTCAGAGACAATAATGGGACAAAGGCATCATGCCCTTTTGTGTTTTTTGAATTTTAGATCATAGAAATGGAATACCTATTTAAAAATAAATAAGACCAATATTTTTTAAAATAGCAAAGTAATACATGGATTTTCTAATACCTTCTGAAATAATACAGTAAAATAAGCACTTTAGAAGGTACTGCTTTGGGGATCCCCTGAGCTGTGACTCCCACCCCACACAGGGATACTGCACAGGTGCAGCCCCATCTGTCTCAGTGTGTGTCTCCCACGATGCAGTAGTACACAGCGGTGTCTCTCAGGGAAGCCCGGGGCAGGCTCAGGGTGCTGAACTTCCTGTCAGGAGGAATTAACAGAGATGCCACTTCATTTTCCACGTTTGTCTTATATCCTTGAATGATAAATTGTGGTCCCTGGTTGGGGAACTGTCGATACCAGAAGATATTGTCACTTGTAGCTATTGTGGTGTGGTTACAGGATATGTTCACTTCTTGTCCTTCGTATGAGTCAATGAAGATGGGCTGGGAGGTCTTAGCAAGACTCAAAGTACCTGTGGAAGTAAAAATCACAACACTAGCTCCTATTTTGAAATCAAATTGAAGGTCCAACTCAGCACCCTCCAGGTTCTTTCTCAAGTAAACCCCCTATTTCCCCACCATATACAGACACACACAATTTACTTCTCACTTGTGTTTCAGGACACATTTTTAAAAATAATTATTCTGAGGAATCCCAGGGACACATGAACAGACAATTTACTTCTTACTCATGTTTTGGGACACATTGTTTTATATATATTTTTTCTGAAGAATCCCAGGAACACATGAACAGAAGTGGCAGGTCTAATTTCTTCCTCCTATGGATAAACCAGAGCTCAGTAACCCCGAATGTCTTTATTTCTCTCACTTCTCACATAAATGCCAAGGAACAGCCTGGAGAAAAATAGGGCCCAAAAGCCATCCCTCAGCATCTTGAATAAAGAGCAATGGTAGCAGGCAAGGTTGTAGATCCTTGTCTGGACCCAGATCCCAATTTCTCTTAATGCCATAATAACTCACCCAAGGTCAGGAGCACGGTCACTCTTGTCATCTGCCTCATATTCTAATGTAAACTAGGACTCAGGGTCTAAGTTCTGTTGCTGAGTCTGAGCCTGGACCAGGCTATGAACCAGGGAAGAGACATAGCAGCAACTTCCAGAGCTCACACTAGCAGCTCTCACACAGGGCTGTCCCCAGAAGCAAGCCAATAGTAGGGCAACAGCTCCTCAGAATGGGCTTCCCCTCAAGGTTCAACTGAGCACTCAGGAAGAACAGTGGTAAAAACTTCTAGCACAACAGCACAGCAGCCTGGATTTCCTTTTAGATCTTTGCTATGTTCTAACCCTCTAAAGATTTGGGCTGAATGAAACAAATATTTCAAAGGATAGATTCCATTGGGCTCCTTATTCCTCATCGATTTTCCACAGTTCCAGAAGGTGCTCATCCACTGTAGTCAGTCTCGTATTCATGGAGCTCTGAGAATAATCCATCTGAGGTGGTCGTTCATGCCCAGAAATACCCCATTGGTTCCAATGTAAGATGAAATGAAATCTTAATCTTATTCCACAAAAGAGCAAATGAGGCCATCTGAACTGGACCTTTCATCTGCTGACACCCTGGTGTCCTTTTGTAATCACACTAAGTCCACACCTTACATCTGCTACTTAAATTCCTTTAACAGATATTAAATGGAGAAGTGGAGCCCTCACTAGTCCCTACTGACCAGCTAGGAAAAGATATTTGATGTAGAATCAGTTGCCAAAACAGGAAGTGGAGGAGAAGAAGAAAAGGCACAAGTTCAGAGTCAAGACAGACCTAAATCCAAATCCCAGCTCTTCCACCTTGTGACCTAGGGCAACTCTCTCCTTGGAGCCTCAGTTTCTTCGTCTATAAAATTGAGACAATAACACCTACTTCAGAGTCAGCCTGTTGTAAATAGTCAGCTGCTGGTGCTGCTGCTGCTAAGTCGCTTCAGTCGTGTCCGACTCTGTGCGACCCCATAGACGGCAGCCCACTAGGCTCCTCTGTCCCTGGGATTCTCCAGGCAAGAATACTGGAGTGGGTTGCCATTTCCTTCTCCAGGTAGGCCAGTCTACAGGGTCGCAAAGAGTTAGACACTACCGAAGCTACCCTGTGTGCATAGGCGCAAGACTTTTTTTGCCTGTGGCAGTTCTGCTCCAGTGAGAGTTGAGCATGAAGGTGGCACAGCTGCCTGGCTTGTGAGGACCCTGGCAATGCCAAATGTGTAGGGACACGGACTGCCTCCACCACAGGACTTATGGCGCTATCAGAGTCTTTTTGAGCTTCTTGTAGCTGGTCATGAGAAGGCCTCTTTGGCCAGTCTTTCTCCAAGGCTCTGCCCCTTCAGGCACTTAGAGGGCTTCCTTGACTGGGGTCCTTCTCCGTTGCTCAGTCGCATCAGGCACATAGAGGAGCCCCCCCCCCCAGCTGGGTTCCTACTCTATAGAGGGGCGCATCAGGCACTTAATGGGGCACCCTGGGTGGGGTCCTACTCCGTAGTTCAGGGGTCAGGTGTTTGATGAGCCAGCCTCCCTATTGTTCAGTTGCCGATGCTGGCGTGTACAGGGAGAGAGGCTATAGTGATGGCTCCACCCCCTACATATGACTCAGCAGTATCGCCTTGCTTCCATGGCTGCTCGGCTTTTCTGCACAGGCATTGCACACCACAAACTCCTCCCTCACATCCCCTTGATCTGTCTCTGTGCAGTCAACAGCAGCCCTTGCCTGGGGATTGCTCCACAATCCCTAAAATCCAGCTCCCAGCCACTGTGCCATCTGGGGTCTGAATGACTGTGGCAAGGACCCTCTGATTTTCATTCCATGTAGGCTGCCACAGATCAGCTGTTTCACTCTCAGCCTTAAATGTTTCTTCTCTGACTCAGACAGTTGCTCCAGTGTGGGGATTGGACCCCTGCTTCAGTTCCCTCACCTGCTGAGAGCAGGTCCAGTCCTACTAACACTCCTATTTTCCCCCCTAGTTCCTTCTCCTACCGAGTTTTGTGTGGGTCTATATATTCTTTTCTGCTGATCAGATACTCCTGTCCACCCTCAGTTGGTGTTCTGCATGTACTTCTGTGTCTGAAGGTGTATTCCTGATGTTATCCATGGAGAGAGATGTACCTCATGTCCACCTACTCCTCTGCCATCTTGTTCTCCCTCCTAATTTTATTTCTTTTTTATTCTTCACCTGACTGGTCATATTTTCTGTAATGGAAATGCCTTATTTATGTGTTAAGATATTTCACCAAAGGTTATTATCATTAAGACAAAGAACTAATAAGTTAGAATAGTATCTACTGACCTGTAGGAATGCACATGACTGTCCTATGTGAAAAATAAAACATTTATTATATATATATGCTCAGTCATGTCCAACTCTTTGCAGCCCTATGGACTACCAGGTTTCTCTGTCCGGAAAAAGATACTCCATGTGAATGGAAACCAAAAGAAAGCTGGAGTGGCAATCCTTGTTTCAGACAAAAATATCGTAAGAAACAAAGAAGGACACTACATAATGATCAAGGGATCAATCCAAGAAGACATAACAATTGTAAATCTTTATGCACCCAACATAGGAACACCTCAATACATAAGACAAACACTTATGGCAGAAAGTGAAGAGGAACTAAAAAGATTCTTAATGAAAATGAAAGAGGAGAGTGAAAAAGTTGGCTTAAAGCTCAACATTCAGAAAACGGAGATCATGGCATCCGGTCCCATCACTTCATGGGAAATAGATGGGGAAACAGTGGAAACAGTGTCAGACTTTATTTTTGGGGGCTCCAAAATCACTGCAGATGGTGATTGCAGTCATGAAATTAAAAGGCGCTTACTCCTTAGAAGGAAAGTTATGACCAACCTAGGTAGCATATTGAAAAGCAGAGACATTACTTCACCAACAAAGGTCTGTCTAGTCAAGGCTATGGTTTTTCCATGGTCATGTATGGATGTGAGAGTTGGACTGTGAAGAAAGCTGAGTGCCAAAGAATTGATGTTTTTGAACTGTGGTGTTGGAGAAGACTCAAGAGTTCCTTGGACTGCAAGGAGATCCACCCAGTCCATTCTAAAGGAGATTGGTCCTGGGTGTTCATTGGAAGGACTGATGCTGAAGCTGAAACTCCAATACTTTGGCCACCTTATGCGAAGAGTTGACTCACTGGAAAAGACTCTGATGCTGGGAGGGATTGGGGGCAGGAGGAGAAGGGGACAACAGAGGATGAGATGGCTGGATGGCATCACCGACTCGATGGACGTGAGTTTGGCTGAACTCCGTGAGTTGGTGATGGACATGGAGGTCTGGCGTGCTGCAATTCATGGGGTCACAAAGAGTCAGACATGACTGAGTGACTGAACTGAACTGAACAGGCATAAGAGGAGAAATCAATAGCAACACAATAATAGTAGGGGATTTTAACACCCCACTGTCATCAATGGACAAATGATCAAAACAGAATCAATAAGGAAACACAAACCTTAAATGAAACATTAGACAAAATGGACCTAATTGATACCTTCAGGACTTTCCATCCAAATGCAGAAGAATACACTTTCTTCTCAAGTGCACATGGAATATTCTCCAGGATAGACTACACCTTGGGACACAAATCAAGCCTCAGTAAATTTAAGAAAATTGAAATTGTATCAAGTATCTTCTCTGACCACAATGCTGTGAGAGTAGATATCAACTACAGGCAAAAAAAAAAAAAACAGCAAAAATACACAAACTCATGGAGATTAAACAACACATTGCTAAATAACAAAGAGGTTACTGAAGAAATTAAAAAAAAAAAAAAGAAACCAAAAGATTCCTAGAAACAAATGACAATGAAAACACAAATATCCAAAAGCTATGGGACTCAGCAAAAGCAGTTCTAAGAGGGAGGTTAACAGCGATACAGTCATACCTCAGAAGCAAGAAAAGCACTGAATAGACAGCCTAACTCTACATCTAAAGCAGCTGGAAAAAGAAGAACAAAAAACCCCCTAAAGTCAGCAGAAGGAAGGTGATTTTAAAAATCAGAGCAGAAATAAATGAAAAAGAAATGAAGGAAACAATAGCAAAGATAAATAAAACTAAGTTCTTTGAGATTAACAAAATTGACAAACCACTATCCAGATTCATTAAGAAAAGAAAAGGAGAAAAATCAAACTAATAAAATTAGAAGTGAAAAAGGAAAGGTTACAACAGACAATGCAGAAATACAAAGGATCGTAAGAGAATATTATGAGCAACTATATGCTAATAAATGGACAACCTAGAGGAAATGGACAGATAGTTAGAAAAGATCAGCCTCCCAAGAGTGAACCAGGAAGAAATAGAAATTATGAACAACCCAATTAAAAACACTGAAATTGAAACTGTGATAAAAAAAAAAATCCCCCCAAACAAAAGCCCAGGGCCAGATGGCTTCACAGGGGAATTCTATCAAACATTCAGAGAACGAATGCCTATTTTTCTGAAACTCTTCCCAAAAATTGCAGAGGAAGAAACACTTCCAAACTCATTCTACAAGGCCACAATCACCCTGATACCAAAACCAGGAAAAGACAACAGGAAAAAAGAAAATTACAGGCCAATATTACTGATGAACATAGATGCAAAAATCCTCAACAAAATTCTAGTAAACAGAGTCCAACAACACATTAAAACACTCATACACCATGATCAAGTTAGGTATATTCCAGGGATGTGAGGATTCTTCAATATATGCAAATCAATCAACATGATACAGCATATCTGTTGGGGGCCAGCGTGAGGCACTCTGCCCGTGGCAAAGGTCATGAGGAAGGAGGCTTGACATACGCAAAGGCGGGATCAAGCCTCAGGAGTCCCCCTGGAAATCCTCGAGCATCTACCCCCATAACCAGAGCCTGCCTACTTTACTACTTTGTGCTCTCACCTACACCTCTGACTTTACGGGGGACTGTCCCCCAACCACCTCTCTCAGAGAAGGAGTTAACTTAGAGCTCCAGTTAATAAAAATTCCTGGGCGTGACAAGAGTGTTTTAACCTACAAACTCCTCTGAAGGTTCTCTAGCCTGCCTGACAGGCCTGTCCGGCCACATGTGATCGCTCACAGCCTTCCAACTGTGAGAGGCACGAGATGCTTTAAACCTTCTAAAAACAGGTTCTTTAGAGAAATTAGAAAAACCATTAGTATAAGTATAGTGGGCTGATTAGAAACTGTATTAGTGAAGGGTTTTTCATTTGTTGAGCCAATGTTTGTTGCTAAGTCTCCATATCCCCTGCCCTTATACACATTAATGAATATATAGAAGAAATAAGTATTAACCTTTGATATTAATCACGTTAGACCTTAGGCTAAGTAAATTCTTTCTTAATTAAAACCCACTACACCCTCACCCTATAGGAATGTAACTTTATTTGGGTGATGTCTGTTTTAAGAATAATCACCCTTGGAGAAAAAAGTGTCCCAGTTGACTGACTGTTGTCACAAAGAGAGGGTCATAAACTGTCAGCAGGCCCCCTGGCCAGAAGATGATGTAACACCCCTAAGACCTCTGTATACATTTGTATGAAGCACCTGCCTTTGATAAAAGTCAGGACGGCTGACCCCACGTGACTTTTGTATAACACCACAGTGTATAAAAACAGACCCTGGAAAATAAAGAATTGGGATCAGTTCCTTGAAAGACTGGTCTTCCCATGTCTCTCTCTCTCAAACTCTGGCTGAGTCTCCATCTGGAGCACGGAACCCACCATGCTTACTAATTATGCCTGGGCTTCTAAGATCCGACCGGGGAGGCCTCAGTGTCTCCTCTCCTTTGGGAGAATGGAAGGATGCCTGCGGCCTACGTAAGTGGTGCAAGCTTCTTGTCTTGAAGTTTTATTGATCTCCCGCATAAACCAAGCTACTCAGCCTCTTTTCTCCACTGAATTTTCCTACTGAGCTATCATCATTCCATTACTCTTTATATCTCTAATTAATATCTAATTGAAGCTATTGTATCCTGATCCTTGCCGATGCCATCCCCGCTTCGAACTCCCTGGATCAGCCGGGGCTGGACCCTGGCACATATCAACAAATTGAAAGATTAAAAACCATATGATCATCTTAATGGATGCAGAAAAGCCTTTGACAAAATATAGCATACATTTATGATAAAAAACGATTCAAAAAATGGGCACAGAAGGAACCTACCTCAACACAGTAAAGGCCATATATGGAAAGCCCACAGCAAACATTATTCTCAATGGTGAAAAACTAAAAGCTTTCCCTCTAAGATCAGGAACAAGACAAGGGTGTCCACTCTCATCACTATTATTCAACATAGTTTTGGAAGTCCTAGTTACAGCAATTAGAGAAGAAAAAGAAATAAAGGAAATCCAGATAGGAAAAGAAGTAAAACTCTCACTGGTGCAGATAACATGATATAATACATAGAAAACTCAAAAGAAACTATCAGAAAATTACTAGAGCTAATCAGCAAATTCAGCAAAGTTGCAGGATACAAGGTCAAAACACAGAAATCACTTGCACTCCTGTATACTAACAATGCAAAATCAGAAAGAGAAATTAAGGAATCACTATCATTCACCATTGCAACAAAAAGAATAAAATATCTAGGAATAAACGTATCTAAGGAAACAAAATGCCTGTATATGGAAAACTATATGATACTGATGAAAGAAATCAAAGATGACATAAACAGATGGAGAGATATTCCATGTTCCTGGGTGGGAATAATCAATATTGTGAAATGACTATACTACCAAATGCAATCTAGAGATTCAATGCCCTATGAAATTACCAATGGCTTTTTTCACAAAACTATAACAAAAAAATTTACAATTCATATGGAAAGACAGAAGACCCTGAATAGCCAAGGCAGTCTTGAGAAAGAAGAATGGAGCTGGAGCAGTTAACCTTCCTGATTTCAGACTATACTACAAAGCTACAGTAATCAAAGCAGTATGGTACTGGCAGAAAAACAGACCAGTGGAAAAAGATAGAGAACCCAGAGATAAACCCACACACCTATGGGTACCTTAGAATATACAGTGGGGCAAAGACAGCCTCTTCAATAAATGGCAGTGGGAAAACTTGACAGCGATGTACAAAAGAATGAAATTAGATCATTACCTAATGCCATACACAGAGATAAACTCAAAATGGATTAAAGACCTAAATGTAAGACCAGAAACTATTAAACTCTTAGAGGAGAACATAGGCAGAACACTCGATGACATAAATCAAAGCAAGATCTTCTATGACCCACCTCCTAGAGTAATGGAAATAAAAACAAAAATAAACAATTGGGACCTAATTAAACTTAGAAGCTTTTGCACAACAAAGGAAACTACAAACAAGGTGAAAAGACAACCCTCAGAATAGAAGAAAATAATAGCAAGGGAAACAACTGATAAATAATTAATTTCCAAAATATACAAGCAGCTCATACAACTCAATACCTAAAAAAACAAAACTACCCTATCAAAAAGTGGGAAAGGGGCCTGAAGAGACATTTCTCCAAAGAAGACATACAAATGACTAACAAGCACATGAAAAGATGTTCAACATCACTCATTATCAGAGAAATGCAAATCAAAACTACAATGAGATACCACCTCACACCAGTCAGAATGGCCATTATCAAAAAGTCTACAAACAATAAATGCTGGGGAGCATATGGAAAAAAGAGAACACTCTTTCTTTGCTGGTGGGAATGTAAATTGATACAGCCACTATAGAAGAAGGTATGGAGACTCCTTAAAAAGCTAGGAATAAAACCACCATATGACTCAGGAATCTTGCCGGGAGCCACCATGGGAAGTTCCACCCATGACAAAGGTCATGTGGAGAGGACCTGACAGGCAAAGGCGGATCAGGACTCGAGGGATTCCCTGGATCTGCTCACGCATCTACCCTAAAACCAGAATCTGTCTGTCTTACTATTTTGTGCCTTTCACCAACTCTTCTGACATTAACAGGGGGCTATCTCTGACCACCTTTCTCTGGAAAAAAATCAACTAAGGGCTCTAATTAATAAATCTCCTGGGCATGATAGGAGTGTTTCCATTCAAACCCCTCTGATGGCTTTCTAGCTTGCCTGACAGGTTTATCTAGACTCTTGCAGCTATGCACATGATTGTTCACAGCCTCCCAACCATGAGAGACACAGGAAGCCTAAAACATTCTAAAAATATAGAGCCTTCCGAAGAGTTAAAAACTATTAGAGTAGGGTTGGTGTAGGATTTCATTGTTGAGCCGATGCTTACTGCCAAATGCCCATATCCCTTATCCATTGTGCACCTGAGAGTGCATTAGTTAACGTAGTTGGAATGTAAGAAAAACAAGTAGTAGCCTTGGAATTAACCACATCAGACCTTTGAGCTAATTGGTTCATTCTTTGTTGTAACTGACTGCACCTTTGTTCCGTGAGAATGTAACTCTGTTTAGCACTTTCTGAGGCTGACATAGACTAGAAATATAAAGAAAAAACACTTCAAGGGAAAATAAGTGTTCTGGTTGAGCAGCCTTTATCAAAAAAAGGGTCATAAAATGTCCACAGGCCTCCAAGGCCAGAAGATAATGTACACAACATTGTTTGTGGGAAAGGTATGCAGAAAAAATTCTGGTTTTGATAAAGACAAAACAGATGTAATGTTTGGGCTGACTCTGCATGACTTTGTATCTTTCATTTCCCTCTATGTACAAGTCAAGGTATAAAAGTTCCTTTTGAAAATAAAGTTACAGGCCTCACTCACAGAAGCTTGGTCTCCCCATGTTATTCTTTTTTTCCTTTTCTCTCTTTTTCTCTCTCTGTTCTTCTTTCAGGATGACTCCTTGTGGTACAGGGGCTCTCTGAGTTCATTTTTTTTTGCCTGGGCTTCTAAGACCCAATCGGGAAGGTGCCCTTCATCTTCACCGGGGAGGTGGCGTTCTTCCTTCTTAACCCAACCGAGAGGGCGCCTGCAGCCTCCGTGAACAGAGCAAGTTCCGTGCCAGGAACTTTATTGGCTTTCTGTGTAAACCAAGGAAGATCAAGCCTCTTTCTCTCCCCTTTTACTTTCCTTATCGCCGATGCTGTCATCATGAGGGTACCCCTGGATCCTGCTGGGGCTGGACCCTGGCAGAGTCCCACTCCTAGGCATATACCCAAGGAAACCAAAATTGAAGAAGACACATGTACCCCAATGTTCACTGCAGCTCTAAGAAACCTAGATGTCCATCAACAGATGAATGGATAAAGAAGCTGGTACATATATACAATGGAATACTACTCAACCATAAAAAGGAATGCATTTGAATCTGTTCTAATGAGGTGGATGAAACTAGAGCCCATTATATAGAGTGAAGTAAGTCAGAAAGAGAGATATAAATATTGTATGCTTCTGCTGCTGCTCCTAAGTCACTTCAGTCGTGTCTGACTCTGTGCTACCCCAGAGATGGCAGCCCACCAGGCTCCCCCGTCCCTGGAATTCTCCAGGCAAGAACACTGGAGTGGGTTGCCAAGCTCTTCTCCAATGCATGAAAGTGAAAATGAAGTCACTCAGTCTTGTCCAACTCCTAGTGACACCATGGACTTCAGCCTACCAGGCTCCTCCATCCATGGGATTTGCCAGGCAAGAGTACTGAAGTGGGTTGCCATTGCCTTCTCCAATAAATATTGTATACTGACACATATATATGGAATCTGAAGAGATGGCACTGATGAATTTATTTTCAGGGTAGCAATGGAGAAACAGACATAGAGAATAGACCTACGGACAAGGTAGGAGAAGAGGCGGGAGAAAGGGAGGTGTATGGACAGAGTAACAGAAATTTACAACACCATGTATAAAACAGATAGCCAATGGGAATTTGCTGTAAGACTCCGAAGAGGGGCTGAGGGAACAGGGAACTCAAACAGGGGCTCTGTGACAGGCTGAAGGGTGGGGTGGAAAGGGAGATGGGAGGGGGTTCTGGGAGGGAGGGGACATGGGTGTACCTATGGCTGATTCTTGTTGATGTATGAAAGAAAACCACAAAATTCTATAAAGCAATTATCCTTCAATTTAAAAAATTTTAAAATAATAAAAAAGAATGATATCTATCATCTTGTAAATCTTGCAAGGAACAGGTGGCAAAAAAAAAAAGAGAGAGAGAGAGAGATTTGTTGCTGGAGAGGCACATATGGGTTTGTGGGAATATTAAATATTTTTTAAGATGAGAAAGCTTGAATATTTTAAATGCTGGAAGGAAATTAGCAAGAAAATCTTGAAAAATCAGACCAAAGTTTGTATGATCGGTGGGCTGAAGTGCCAGAGAATTCACACAGAATACTGTGGGTAAAGTGTTTTGGCAGAGGGGTACCATTTCAAAGTAAGAGAAACACCTTTTTTTTTTTATTATTATGGGAGAGAACATAAACTATATGTGTAAAACAAGAATGTTTTACATAGGATGCAGAAAGTTGAGGAAGATTCATTTAATGATACGAATTGTCTTTATTGTCACCTACCATGACTCATCAAATGTGGTAGGTTGGCTATTTTAGGAGAGTACAGAGTCAAAGGAGATATAAATGATATATTATAGAAACAAAAAAATTTTCATTCACCATTTCATTTACTATTGATGTTAGAAGCCACAGATATATGGAGGCAAACTTCGGTAAGACTGTATGATTCATATGGCTGGATGGAGTCATATTGTCTTCTGGGGATTAGGGTTTAAGTACGTAAGAGAGAGAAACATAGACATGTGTTGGTTTGAGGGATGTAATGAAGTTAAGGTGTCCTCAAGGGTTCCCACAGTGGAAGGTTTCCAGTCCACCTGTACAATCCAACTTCACAAACCAGCTCTCATTCATCAGTGCACATGTCAAAAGCACCCTGTGGTCAAGCTGTAGGCCCATCTGCTGAATGTTCCTTGTATGTCAGGGACAGTAATAACAGGTGAGATTAAAAAATAGTACAGAATGATCCCTATCCTTGAGGAACTTTTACTAGTAAAGAGTTAAAAATCAAACAATATTCAAAACATTGTAAATATTGCTATTGCAAAATTGTGTACAAAATTTAAAAGAGGAAGAAGACAAATAAATATAAGGTGGAAAATCTTTTAAAAAGTAAATGTGACATTTACTGAGTTCTGAAGGTTGAGTAGGCTTTTGCAAAGTTGAGGAAAGAATAATATATATGAGAAGAAAATATTAAAGTGAATTCATTATGTCTGATGTTTAGAAATCTTGGGGTAGTGGTGGGGATGGATGAGGATGAAAATTTCCTGCAAGTAATACTGTAGATGGCCACAGAAACCTTGATTTTCACTTGTGGGTCATGGTGAGCTATAGAAGATCTTGAAATAGAATAGAAATCTAATCCAAATGTGTGTTTTAGAATGATTACTTTAGAGAGTTCGGAGTGGTAGGAGCTCATGGGTAAAGGATACATTTAAGAAGTTATTCCAACCAACTTGGTGAGAGATTACAAGAACCTGAACCAGGATAGTAACAAGGGAACTAAAAAGAGATGGTTGAATGTGAGATATTTAGAAGACAGGATTGATGTGACTTCATATATCAGTCAACTTTGACAAGCATAAGACTTGATACAAAGAACCTCACAATCTCAGTGGCTCACAGGAGCAAAGCTTAATGAATGGTCCACTGTGTGTTACTTGTGGGTCAGCTGCCATTCCAACACTGTGGCTCTGCTCTTGCATACAAGTGGATTCAGGTCTGCTCCCATGAGTTGTCTCTTCATTCTGAAACTTGTGTTTGCTTCATATTATGGATAAAACCTGAAAGGACAACTACTATTTGGTATGTGCAGGGAAGAAACAAAAAAAGACATATCATGTAAATATATTTAGTTTTAACTAGGATGTAACTATCCACTCACATTTCATTGGTCAAACACGGTTCACATCGTTATGTCCAAAGTCCACAGTTCGGTGAAGTACCAGAAATACTCTGGCTAAAGGTTACCATAGCAAGAGTGAGAGAGAACAAGTGGTCAACAAACAATATACACTGTTGCTCCTGGGCTTCCTGGGTGCACAGTGGTAAATAATCTGCTTGCCAATGCAGGAGATGCAAAAGAGGCAGGTTCAGTCCCCTGGGCCAGGAAGATCCCCTGGGGAAGAGAATGGCAACCCACTCCACTATACTTGCCTGGAAAATTCCATGGACAAAGGAGTCCATGGGGTTGCACACATGCCTGCATACTTGGAAATGAGCTACATGAGAACGAGCTTATAGGGCAGTCACAGGTTAACCATCTCAGGGAAAAGAAGATGTATTAACTTCAAATATTTAAGAAAGGTTTTTGTGAAGACCTAGGTGAAACCAATAATAAAAATAACTTGATTTTCCCATTTTTCTCTTTCATTCTTTTTGTAAAATTTGAAGAACATGCCTTAAGTGAATTAGTTGCTCACAGTAACAACCTCTTGTATAAGATCTTGTCCCCTTTATCAGAGCAGATGGTTCAGTTCTGGTGATGAAGGCTTTATGGCTGCCAAGTTTCCAGGTTCACACTCAAATACTTGGCTCACAAAGTCATAATAGTGAGAGATTTGTGATTTTTTTTAATTGCTGTAGTTATCCTTTAGTTTTCCTCAAGTGCATGTGACTTCATGATGGAGAAAACTAAAGGGCTAGAGTCAACCATATCAAAACATGTCACCTAATAATTGAAATTCAGAAGTGAGATCTTTCCCTCCACAATACTCAGCAACCAAAAACATTTTGGCTGCTGACTTACAGCTATTCAGAATGGCCCAGAATCTTGCTGAAAAGCCATACACTTTGAATCTTTATTTTCTTTCCATGGGCATCACAGCAGTCTCCAAATGAGCCAGACCAGACTCATTTTTCCATCTACTATCTTTTGAACACTGTCCTATGGCTCCTTTCTTTCTTGTAACTATCCCAGTATACAAGTAACAAAACTAAGATTAAAATATTTATCAACTTCTTTTTGCTGTATTTCAATAGAGTTGGAATATGCATACACCTACCCTCTTAAATGCCTTTATATTGCTTTACTTATCAGGGATTATTTCTACTTTCCAGGTTATGATTATAATTGAATTACATACATACTCAAATAATTTTGCATAATACATGCTGCATAGTACATACGAAACTAAACACCAAGAAAAAAAGCTGAAGAGGATAGACAGGGTAGGAAATTAGAAAATGATTTGAACTGTGCATAGTCAATATTTCTATGAGATGAAGCTCATAGATTGAGTTTTCTTTTTGCCTTTTACTTTCTATATGAAAATTAACTTTTACAAAGTTAATCGACTACTATTTTAAAGCTTTTTGTTTTATATTCCCCTAGAGTAGGAAATTGGAGAAGGCAATGGCACCCCACTCCAGTAGTCTTGCCTGGAAAATCTCATGGACAGAGGAACCTGGTGGGCTGCAGTCCATGGGGTCGCGAAGAGTTGGACATGACTGAACGACTTCACTTTCACTTTTCACTCTCACGCACTGGAGAAGGAAATGGCAACCAACTCCAGTGTTCTTGCCTGGAGAATACCAGGGACAGGGGAGCCTGGAAGGCTGCCACCTCTGGGGTCGCACAGAGTCAGCATGACTGAGTAACACATATAGCCAATCAACAATGTTTTGATAGTTTCAGGTGGACAGTAAAAGGACTCAACCATACACATACACATATCCATTCTCCCCCAAACTTCCCTCCCACATAACATTGAGCAGAGTTCCCTGTGCTATACGGTAGGACTTTGTTGTTAAATACCCATTTCAAATATAGCAGTGTGTACATGTTGATCCCAAACTCCCTAATGATTCTTTCTCCTCACTCCTCCCCCCTGGCAACCATATGTTCATTCTCTAAGTCTGTGGATATGTTTCTGTTTTGTAAATAAGTTTATTTGTATCATTTCTGTTTAGATTCTGTATATAAGAGATGTCACACAATATTTCTCTTTTTCTGTCTGATTTGCTTATCTCAGTATGAAAATCTCTAGGTCCATCCATGTCGCTGCAAATGGCATTTATTTCATTCCCTTTAATGGCTGGGTAATACTCTATTGTATACCTGTACCGTATCTTCTTTATCCATTCCTCTGTCAATGGACAATTAGGTTGCTTCCCTGTCTTGACTATTGTGAATAATGCAGTGAACACTGGAGTGCATGTATCTTTTTGGACCATGTTTTTTCCTCTGGGTATATGCCCAGGAGAGGGATTGCTGGATTATATAAGAACTCTATTCCTAGTTTTTTGAGGGATTTCCAAACTGTTTTCAACAGTGACTGCTGCACCAATTTATATTCCCACCAACAGTGTAGAAGTGTTCCCTTTTCTCCACACCTTCTCCAATGTTTATTGTTTGTAGATTTTTTTGATGATGGCCATTCTGACTGGTGTGAAGTGATACCTCCCTGTCATTTTGGTTTGCATTTTTCTAGTAAGTAGCAATGTTGAGCATCTTTACATGTACCTGTTGGCTATCTGCATGTATTCTTTGGAGAAATTTCTATTTAGGTCACATGCCCATTTTCCCATTGGGTTGTTTGCTGTTTTGTTATTGAGTCATATAAGCTGCTAGTATATCTTGGAAATTAAGCCCTTGTCCATCACAACATTTGCAAATATTTTCTCCCAGTCTCCTGTCTTTGTATTATTTATGAATTCTTTTGCTGTACAAAGCTTGTAAGTTTTATTAGGTCCCATTTGTTTATTTTTGCTTTTATTTCTACTGCCTTGGGAGACTGACCTGAAAAAATGTTGGTGAGATTTATGTCAGAGAATGTTTTGTCTATGTTCTCTTTAGGAGTTTTACAATATTGTGTCTTATATTTAAGTCTTTAAGCCACTTTGAGTTTATTTTTGTGTGTGGTGTGTGAGAATATGCTCTAACAGCATTAATTTACATTCAGTTCTCCAACTTTCCCAATACCATTTGCTGAAGAGTGTCTATGTCATAATATTTAAACTGGGTTTCAGAGTAATACATTTCAGAGATGAATGTGGTTTGACCAAAGAAGTAACAGTGAAAATGGCAGTGGTGGTTCGATTTGGCATTAATTTTTAAGATACAGCCAACTGGATTTCTCTCTGAGTTAGATGTAAGCAGTGAGAAAACAATAAGAGTCAAAGATAACTAAAGTTATAGCAAGAGATATGGACAGAATGGAGGTGCTATCAACTGTAAAGCAAGAGGTGTGGGAGGAGCATGTTGGAAGACAGTTCGGAAGGTGAAAGATCAGAAGTTTACTGTTGCTCACATTGAATTGGGGCTTCCCAGGTGGCTCAGAGGTAAAGAACCCACCTGCCAAGCAGGAGACATGGGTTTGATACCTGGATCGGGAAAATCTCCTGGAGAAGGAAATGGCATCCCACTCCAGGATTCTTGCCTGGGAAATCTCATGGACAAAGGAGCCTGGGGGACTGCCATCCATGGAGTTGTAAAAAGTTGGACATGACTTAGTGACTAAACAACAACCACAACACATTAAATTAGAATCCTGATCCTTCAGAATGCTATGTCACCATGAAAAAGGAGACTATCCATACAAGTCTATTCCAGGTCTGCTCTTGCATAACTGTAAAACAAGGGACACATTGAAAATCTTGTTTTTCCTCAGGGACCAAGCACTCCCCAGGACTCTGCTTCTCCTTCTGCTCACTTTCATCAGATCAGAGACCTCTCTAAAACCAGGTCAGGCTGAGACCCTGAGTATTTTAAGCTACAATGTCTGAGAAGGTTTTTGTTCAGCTCCCCCTGCAGACTCAGGCTCTGTGTCACACAGAGCACAGAAGTACTTGGCAGAGTCACTCCAATGGGCTGAAGCTTTCATCAGGTGGAAGGAGTTTTCATCCTTCTTGAAATCAGCCTCAAAGCCTTTGATGCCTTTAACCCGGGTGGGCCCTGGTAGATACTTCAGTAGAAACTGGAGGCCTTGGTTGGGGTACTGGACATACCAGAAGAGATAAATAGATCCACCATAAGAATAGTTGCATCTCAGCTCCACATGGTTTCCTTCAGAGACGTTGATGTGACCGTCAGGCTGGGTCACTAACTGGGCTCCAGTTCCTCCTGTAACATCAATGCAGAATCAGTGAATCCAGGGCACACCTATCTATAACGAGACAGTGTTTCCATTCAGATACCCTCAGAACAAAATTCCTTCTATATAGGCAGAAGCATGGAATATAATGTTACTTACTTACTGTGAAGAGCATTCCAAGTAGCAGAAAAGTCACTGACAGCATGGCTATGCAGGGAGGAAGATCTCCCTTGAGGAGCAGGAAGGAATGTGCCAGGGTGTGCTGAGTCCTTGTAACGGGGAAAACCTGAGAGTTAAAGAGAACCCTGTTTAGGCAATCCTAGCTACTATCAGTAAAAAATGGCTCCATAAGAATGACTGCTCGTGATGTTGAGCCTGTTCAAATATGCACTTCAATGAGCTGTAAGATAAAGAAGCTCATAGAAGTGAGATAGACACTTCCAGTTTATGCAACATCGCCCTCTGCAGGTCAACAAAAAAAATTTGAGTCTTCAGGCTTTTGTGCCCCATCTCCTTTCTGCTCCTATTTAGACTTGAATGGCACCCCACTCCAGTATTCTTGCCTGGAAAATCCCATGGACGGAGGAGCCTGGTAGGCTGCAGTCCATGGGGTCGCAAAGAGTCGGACACGACTGAGCGACTTGACTTTCACTTTTCACTTTCATGCATTGGAGAAGGAAATGGCAACCCACTCCAGTGTTCTTGCTTGGAGAATCCCAGGGACGGGGGAGCCTGGTGGGCTGCAGTCTATGGGGTCACACAGAGTCGGACATGACTGAAGTGACTTAGCAGCAGCACTTAGCATCCTAAACTGATGAAAATGTTTCAGAGGTTTGCTTACCAAGAGGTTCTTTTAGTATATGAATTAAATAGCATTATATAATCACATAAAGTAAGAAATCCTTATTTTTATAGATGAGAAAATTGGAGCAAGGAAGGAAGGATGTAATTTGTTCAAGATCACAGTAAGTGATCTGGAATTTGTCCCATTGATGTGGTTCAAGAATCTGTGTCCTGAACCCTTGTGGCGGATTCATGTTGATATATGGCAAAACCAATACAATATTGTAAAGTTAAAAAAAAAAGAATAAAAAATAATAATAATTTTAAAAATTAATAATTAAAAAAAGAATCTATATCATTGGCCACTGACAATTTAGCACTATGGCCATTAGGCTAGATAGTATCCTCACTTATTAGAGGGGAAATCAAGTCCTTTAGAAGTTAAATGATTTGTCCAAGGACATATAAAGATTAGAACCTAATTCAATTAGACTTCTATGTTGTCAGTCTATTGACAACTACTGACAATACTACTCTTTAGAATAAATGTAATTTCACCAAGACACACACCCAGAGCAAACTTCACCAGAGAATAGAAACTAAAGAAAATCTCCAAGGAACTCAAATACTGATGTGAAGGCCAGTAGGAAAAAGTATCAGAGAAACCTCAAAGGTAGTCCAGAGAGGTACATGGCAAATCAGAATTGACTGGTGTCCTGAAAGAGTGGGAAAGTGGAGTTTCCAAAAGGAAGGACTGTCCATCAGAGCAGTTGCTAAAAAATGTCTACCTAGTGAGATGATGACTGAAAAGTGTCTATTGACTTTTAGCAGCACAAAGATCATGATTTGAGTCTTTCAGCAGAAACTCAACTGTAGTAGAGACAAGACAAAGGAGAAAAACTTTGGAATACAGAAAATCTCTTTCCAGAGGCTGAACTGTGAAGGGGAGAAAAGACATGGTGCTGAGTAGACAAGGAGGCTGAAGTGTTGAGATATATTTACATGTTTTTGGAAATGTTCTATAAACAATGGATCAAAGTTCTGAAGAGACAGCCAGGATGGAATATGGACCACAGGTAGGAGAATTAATTTGTGAGGAGAAACAGTTATTACAATTTTATTGGAATGAAGGAGGAAATAATTGGTTTGGATTTCAGTATTATTTCAGGGTGTGAAGGAGAAAGTTGACACATCTATTAATTTTAATGAATTTTTTTCTTCTTGTAGATAGAAATTAAGTACCTTCCAAGATAATTAATAGAAGAGATCCTGGGTTAAGAAATGTGATGAGTGTGAGAAGTTTTGAGAAATCACTGTAGGAATTGACAATGAGAAATGATTACAGAGAAAAAGAATACTTTCTTGGAAGCACTGTGGGTCTAGTTAGTGTTGGAGGTGATAACAATTTCAATTACACCAGTCTGCCCATTTGTGTGATTTTCTTGAACTCTGCTTTATCAAAGTATATAAGAAAGTAGATTTTTTTGTAATTTGATCTTTAAAATGACTGAACAGTATTCCATGGTATGTGTGTAATATAGTGTTTTGAATCATTTCCCCAATGAGGTACATAAGAAGGCAGATATTAATCCATGATTAGGAATTAATAAGATCATTGATATGACATAGAATTAACTCAAAACAATGAAGTTAGTGACTGAAGACTGATTGAAGGAGGGCTGTGAAGTTTAGATATTGTAGAAAGAGAAATAAAAGATTGGAAACTTCTGAGAAATAAGATAACAATAAAGAGATCTGGGGGCTAAATGATCATAAAGGGTCAAAGAATGAATGCAGCAGAAGTATATGAGTGTAAGAATCTGAGGATGCAAGATTTACACAGGATATAAGATTTCAGAGGTGGAGTGGCATCTAACTGGAGAAATATCATCACATCTTTCTGGAGTGTGGTCATGGGAGTTTGTGACTGAGATGGATCCTAATTGATAGACTTCAGAGTTGATGAGTTCAGGTTTCCCTCTGAATTGTCCTCTCTGAATTTAAGTCAAGGAGTATTTTAGGTTACAGTAGAATCTTATATGTTTACATCTTCAATATATAAGGAAGAGTGTGGCAGTGTCGCACTGAATAATTCTCACAGACACACAGGATTGTAAGAGACAGTGCAAGGAGAGTTCGTGGAAGAGCAACTCTCTGAGAAAACGCTGAGTGCATATTTATTGGTAACATCGTAAAATCTTTAACTAAGAGCAGTAAAGCAAGACAGAGACCAGCATTCTGGGGTTAAGGAAGCTACCTCCTGGAGGTCTTCAGGAAATCGCATTAGAGTCCTAAAGAAAGGTCTTTGAAGAAAATGGGGTTTGTTTATCATGCAGAGTAGCATCTTGCAATGCTGACATGTCAACCAGAACATTTAACTTAAAGGCAGGGGAGAGCAAGCAAGGAAGAGGGAATGAGTAAGATTCAATTCCAGGAGACACTTCTGAGAAAATAGTAAAACATGGTTCCCACAGAAGAGTGTCTGATGTTTATAAAGATGAGAGTGATAAAAGGAATAGGGAAAAGTAGGGGTAAAAGGCAAAGCCCCAAAGGGTCGAAGACAAGAGTCTGTCTTTTGGGGGGGTATGGTAGTGACAAGAATGCTGTTCTCATCTCTAAATTTGAAGTGTTTTAGATGAGGGAGGACCAGAAGTAACCACAAGTGAAAGAGCTCTGTTACAGTCAGGTTTCAGTTAGGATATGTGGAAGGAATTTTTACAGGGGCTACTGAATGTTTATTTTCAATAGAATGAGGATTTAGAGGGCAAAGTAGAAAGTAACGTGGGATGGTAAGAGGTAGTTATGTTAGGGGAAGCACACTGATTGAAACTGCCCACCCTGGCCAGGTACCATAGTAACCATTTGCGTGAGTTGTTTTATGACAGGAGATCCTGGTAAGGAATATGGAACTAATAAGCCACCACCAACCGGAAGAGTTCGGGAAAGGTCTAAAGGAGACACTGTGTGTCTGTCTACTTCCAAGAATCCCTCTCACTAGCATCCATCTTGGCTGAGCGATGCGTGTGCCACCAGGAAAGACTCTAAACTAGAATGATTGCTCAAAGACCACCCAGAAACTAATCCCATCACCATAAAACCCGACATTGCGAGCCACGCGGCAGAGCAGTTCTCCTGGGTTTCCTTACACTACTGCTCTCCACCCAGGTGCCCGTTCCCAATAAAATCTCTTGCTTTGTCAGTACATGTGTCTCCTCGGACAACTTTTTTCTGAGTGTTAGACAAGAGCCCAGTTTCGGGCCCTGGAAGGGGTCTGCCTTCCTGCAACAATTAGGTCAGTGTAGAAAATTAAACAGGTCAGACTCCTTGGCGAATCATTCCTCTCTGCAAGGAGTCAGTCAGGGATAGAATTAAATGTGCCTTCAAAGGTCCTAATACAGAGGAATGTGGCCACAACCAGATCAACTGGTGCTCAAGTCTCTAAGAAGATGTCATAAATCAGTAAATTTTGGCTATCCCAATGGATTAGTTTCAGAAGTTTTCTCTTCTTTGTGTTCGGGAAATTGTCTTTTCCATGTGTGTATACACTTGTTACTTGTTTCTTATAACCCTCTTACATCGTATCTACTTTAGGGGCAAGTCAATTTGAAATCACTTAGTATGTTGCACATTTTATGCAATTCTGATAGAATGAATTAGATATTCTTCTAATACAATCAGTCTCTCAGATGTGCCTAACAGATGGAATTTGTGAAACATTAGAATCCTCAATGTGGCATCATTCACATCCTATTCTTGGATATTCAAAAAGACTGAGAAATTTGTCCTGGTATGTAGGATGTGTATGGAAATGTAAATGGCCATGTTTATCATACTTTGGAAATTGTTTTGATTCTGTGAGTGAAATCTGAAGTAATAGATACTTGTACTCAAGTCTCGGAAAGTACAATGAGAGGTGCTCTAGCACTTTCCAAAGATCAGCATATCCTTTCAGGACACTTTCAGTCACCTTTCCCCTCATTTCCTCTTCTTCCCAGCTTTAGAGCTCACTTGCTTATTTCCTCACTTTGCTTTTCCTAAAACATATCTTTCTGTCTGTTTTATTTATTGAAGTGTTCTCAGTAATTAACATAGTACCTGATGAATAGTAGCTGCTCAATAAACATTTATTGAATAAAGAAATATTCTTGGCTGAACACTTTACTGACAATTGCTAGGGATGCAATAAAAAATAGAGGGCATGAGTTAGATCTTCTATAAAAATAGAAGAAAGAGTCTAAGGACATCACATGGGATCTCATAATGAAGACAAGGATATATTCCAAAATCCTTATTCATTCATGAACTCATTAAATTTTTCTTTCCTATTTATCTGTTTTCTTTCCTTCTTCCCACCTTCTCTCTTTCCCTTCCTTCCTTTTTCTATTCCCCATTCCTATCATTATTAAATGTGAAATTGGTCCCCAACTATTTTGTTAGGCTCTTCCTGTGAACTTCAGTTCATTCCAATACACACTTCTCTTTATCTCTGACATTCTTCATAGATTGTGATAAATGGCATAAATTTATGCTTGTTTTATTAAAATTTTTAATTATTGTGTTTCTCATAAGGTGGTGGACACCAGATAGTTTGAAAGATTATGATTGCATGTAGCTAGATAGAGTCCCCTAGAAAGATGCAAGGAATTCTCCTAACTTTGCAAAAAACAATAACAAAAAAATATTCATTTAGACATCAGTTGATACTCACAATCAGTGTGTTATCACAACTATAAGTCAATGAAAATGTAAAAAATGCATATGATGATTCAGCAGTGTGCCCAAGGAAGCACAGTGCTTGTCAATCCTAAAGTAGTGAACCAATTTGATTAATAAAAAGCCTCTTCTTATATTGAGGCTTCCCAGGTGGCACTAGTGGTAAAGAACCTGCCTGCCAGTGCAAGAGATATAAAGACACAGGTTCAATCCCAGGGTTGGGAAGATCCCTTGGAGTAAGGCAAGGCAACTCATCTCCATCACATGAGATCCGATGTGATGTCCTTAGACTCTTTCTTCTATTTTTATAGAAGATCTAACTCATGCCCTCTATATTTTATTGCATCCCTAGCAATTGTCAGTAAAGTGTTCAGCCAAGAATATTTCTTTATTCAATAAATGTTTATTGAGCAGCTACTATTCATCAGGTACTATGTTAATTACTGAGAACACTTCAATAAATAAAACAGACAGAAAAGATATTGTTTTAGGAAAAGCAAAGTGAGGAAATAAGGCAGTGAGCTCTAAAGCTGGGAAGAAGAGGAATGATGGGGAAAGGTGACTGAAAGATAATTAAAATTTTAATAAAACAAGCAGTAAATTTGATGCCATTTATCACATCTATGAAGAATGTCAGAATAAAGAGAAGTGTCGTTTGGATGAACTGAAGTTCACAGGAAGAGCCTAACAAAATAGTTGGGGACCAATTTCACATCCTAGAATCCATGGACAGAGGAGACAGTCAGGAAACAGTCCAGAGGGTCACAAAGAGTCAGACATGACTGAAACGACTTAGCATACATGCACATTTTGTATAGATAAATTATATTTGGATTGTTAAAATTAAAAATACAGGTAATTCCCTATTTGTGGAGGATGCAAGATATGTCTTCTCACTCTGTTGAAGTATGACTGTTTACAGCATATAGAAGGCAAGATGCCACTTCTCCAAAAATTTTAAATGTACCCTTTATTGAACATCTAATCAAATTTTCTAGTATCTATTCATATATCTAATTAAATTTTTCATGTACATGCCAAAGTGATTCTACAAAGATGTGTAACACAACATTCTTTATGATAGCAAAGAAAAAGAAACAATTATTCATTAATGAATTAAAATTAATTAATTATTAATTAATTTAATGATAAAATGTTTCAAAGTACTAAATAAGCATCAGAAAGAATGTAGTGGGCCACTCCACTTTGTTTCAACTGTAGAAAGAGCTCCAGGATATTATTAAATGAAAATCAAAAGGCACAGTGTAAAAAATCCAAATAAATTCAATTTAATGGCAAATTGTTTGATCTGTCTGTGTGTATACGTATGTATGTGTAAATGTGTATGCAGTTGCATAAAGTGATGTGCAAAGATATGTGTGTGTGTGTTCAATTGTGTCCAATTCTTTGTGACCCACTAGACTGTAGCCACTCAGGCTCTTCTGTCCATGGAATTTCTCAGGCAAGGATACTGGAATGGGTTGCCATTTCCTACTCCAGGGAATCTTCCTGACCCAGGAATTGAACCTGCCTCTGTTGTGTCGAGTGCTGAAGAATTGATGCTTTTGAACTGTGGTGTTGGAGAAGACTCTTGAGAGTCCCTTGGACTACAAGGAGATCCAACCAGTCCATTCTGAAGGAGATCAGCCCTGGGATTTCTTTGGAGGGAATGATGCTGAAGCTGAAACTCCAATATTTTGGCCACCTCATGTGAAGAGTTGACTCATTGGAAAAGACTCTGATGCTGGGAGGGATTGAGGGCAGGAGCAGAAGGGGCCGACAGAGGATGAGATGGCTGGATGGCATCACTGACTCGATGGACATGAGTCTGAATGAACTCCGGGAGTTGGTGATGGACAGGGAGGCCTGGCGTGCTGCAATTCATGGGGTCGCGAAGAGTCGGACATGACTGAGCAACTGAACTGAACTGAACTGTTGTGTCTCCTGCATTGGCAGGCAGATTCTTTACCACTGCACCACCTGGGGTTCAATTCAGTTCAGTGGCTCAGTCGTGTCCGACTCTTTGCAACCCCGTGGACTGCAGCAGGCCAGGCTTCCCTGTCCATCACCAACTTCCAGAGCTTGCTCAAACTCATGTCCATTGAGTCAGTGATGCCATCCAACTCATCCTTTGTCATTTCCTTCTCCTCCTACCTTCAATCTTTCCCAGCATCAGCGTCTTTTCAAATGAGTCAGTTCTTCGCATCAGGTGGCCAAAGTACTGGAGCTTCAGCTTCAGCATCAATCCTTCCAATGAATATTCAGGACTGATTTCCTTTAGGATGGACTGGTTTGATTTCCTTGCAGCCCAAGGGATTCCCAAAAGTCTTCTCCAACACCACAGTTCAAGAGCATCAATTCTTCAGCACTCAGCTTTCTTTATAGTCCAACTCTCACACCAATACATGATTACTGGAAAAAACATAGCTTTGACTAGACAGACCTTTGTCACCAAATTAATGTCAGTGCTTTTTAATATGCTATCTAGGTTGGTCATAGCTTTTCTTTCAAGGAGCAAGCATCTTTTAATTTCACGACTGCAGTCACCATGTACAGTGATTTTTGAGCCCCCCAAAATAAAGTCTCTCACTGTTTGTTTCCCCATTTATTTGCCATGAAATGATGGGACTGGATGCCATGATCTTAGTTTTTTGAGTGATGAGTTTTAAGCCAACATTTTCACTCTCCTCTTTCATTTTCATCAAGGGGAAGCCTTTCATCAGGGAAATCTTTCACCTGGGGAACTGTGCAAAAATATATGTAATTGAAATAAACAGGCTGATATGATATACATTAAACTGTTAGAAAAGGACACTGGGAGGAATCTCCTTCATTTGGTGGAATGAAGGAGATACAGCTATGCGCCTTCACTTTTGCTCTGCCTGAGATGGATCTATGTGCTGCTTAGAGAATATAGAAAACGATGAAAACTCTTTATAGAGGCAGAACTTCTAGACAGATTAAAAATAAATATTAACTTGGTTTTTGTTTCCTTAAAAATTTTTTATCACAAACATGTGTTCTAGAGTAATAACAAAATAACATTTCAGATTTTCCTCTGAGTAAGATCAATCTGCAAGTGAAAAAACTGTAATAATATGCATTTCTGAGCATGGATTTGTCCTGGGTCCAAACGAAGGAAGCCTTTGGAACAGGAGAATTATCTGTGTTTTCCTTATCTTTTCGTCTTTAATACACTGAAACCAACATTTTATTGACACGAGAAGGAGCCATGACAAACTATTAATTCCTCACCACTTTATTCCTGTGTTAAAATTATGATTTTTAGTTTCCTTATCATTCATAGCCACATCAACCAATGAAGCACTTCTTCCTTGTCCTCTTTCTCTTCTTTTCTTTATCCATCTTCTTCCATTTCCCCTCCCTTCATTTTCCTCATGTCTTACTGCTCTTCTGATTCCCCTTCCACATGACTCTAGATTTGCTCTTGTGACTGCTCCCCCAACTCTGTCCTCCCCCCATCTTCCCACCAGAGATACTGCACAGGTGCAGCCCTGTCTGTCCCAGTGTGCCTCTCTCAGGATGCAGTAGTACACAGTGGTGTCTCTCAGGGTGACCTGGGGCAGGACCAAGGTGCTGGACTTTCTGTCTGAAGCTATGTGCAGAGAGGCCATGCTGCTGCTCACTGTGCCTCGTAAGCCATGAATGACATACTGTGGACTCTGATTGGGATTTTGCCAATACCAATGTATATAGTCTTCTCCACCAATGGTAGAGTGGCTACAAGGCAGGTTTACATCCTCTCCTTCAGCACAATCCATGGAGCCAGGCTGGGTGGTCTTAGCATCAATCACAGTCCCTAAAGGGTCAAGAAAATAAAATTATCCCATGACAACAAATCAGTGTAATTCTGTGGATCAAGGGCACAACACTCCCCAAACTGTCTGGACCTACCCCCTATTCCAGTGTTTTTATCTATGTCCTGAGAAATATTATTGGTGCTTATTATATAGGGGCCAAAGACACATGACAAGAATCTGAGAACTCTATAGGCTTTATTCCAGGGTCTTTGGCTCAATAACCCCAGAGATTTTTTCAACCTGCTTACTGCTAAAGTCTCTTCCGGATCATGGCTATGAATTAATATGTCATGTAGAAGTTTGTGCTCACTAGCAAATGCATAGATCTGTTCTCAACTCCATTGCTATAATGCTGAATAAAACACAGGAAGAAGAGTAGAGAGCAAATGATGCTTTAGGGTTCCTTGGCCTCAAAGTCATCCCTTGTAGAACACTTACCCAAGGTCAGAAAAACAGTTACTCCAATCACCAGCCTCATACTTCAAGGACAAACCAGGATTGTGGGCTCAGAGTTCACACTTGTGTCTGCTCCTAGGCTTGTTTCCAGAGAACAGACACAACTGCTGCTGTTAGAGACTTACAACCAGTGCAGGTATCTGTTGCAGTGTGTTGTTGCCAGGATCTGTCAGCCAATGATCAAGCAGTTCCTTGTCTAGGTCTTCCTGCCCCGTTTTAGTTACATCCTGCAAAGAAGGCGAGACATCCCCAACTCACAGGGTGCTGACTGCTATCCCTTGTGAAGTTTAAAGTCTGGCTCTGGAAAAGGAACACCAATCACAATGGTGTGTCTATCCAGAACCTGTGTTCTATCATTTCTTCTTCAAAGAAATTTTCTGATGTTCCGTGAAGCTTGTGGGAAACATTGTTTAATCCCAGAAAGCTTTACTGAGCTCTATATTGTAATGAGGCTTTTTAGTTCCTCTTCACTTTCTGCCATAATGGTGGTGTCATCTGCATATCTGAGGTTATTGATATTTCTCCCGGCAATCTTGATTCCAGCTTGTGTTTCTTCCAGCCCAGCATTTCTCATGAGGTACTCTGCATATAAGTTAAATAAACAGGGTGACAATATACAGCCTTGACGAACTCCTTTTCCTATTTGGAACCAGTCTGTTGTTCCATGTCCAGTTCTAACTGTTGCTTCCTGACCTGCATACAAATTTCTCAAGAGGAAGATCAGGTGGTCTGGTAGTCCCATCTCTTTCAGAATTTTCCACAGTTTATTGTGATCCACACAGTCAAAGGCTTTGGCATAGTCAATAAAGCAGAAATAGATGTTTTTCTGGAACTCTCTTCCTTTTTCGATGATCCAGTGGATGTTGGCAATTTGATCTCTGGTTCCTCTGCCTTTTCTAAAACCAGCTTGAACATCAGGAAGTTCACGGTTCACATATTGCTGAAGCCTGGCTTGGAGAATTTGGAGCATTACTTTACTAGCATGTGAGATGAGTGCAATTGTGCGGTAGTTTGAGCATTCTTTGGCATTGCCTTTCTTTGGGATTGGAATGAAAACTGGTCTTTTCCAGTCCTGTGACCACTGCTGAGTTTTCCAAATTTGCTGGCATATTGAGTGAAGCACTTTCACAGCATCATTTTTCAGGATTTGGAATAGCTCAACTGGAATTCCATCACCTCCACTAGCTTTGTTCGTAGTGATGCTTTCTAAGGCCCACTTGACTTCACATTCCAGGATGTCTGGCTCTAGGTCAGTGATCACACCATCGTGATTATCTGGGTTGTGAAGATCTTTTTTGTATAGTTCTTCTGTGTGTTCTAGCCATCTCTTCTTAATATCTTCTGCTTCTGTTAGGTCCATACCATTTCTGTCCTTTATTGTGCCCATCTTTGCATGAAATGTTCCTTTGTTATCTCTGATTTTCTTGAAGAGATCCCTAGTCTTTCCCATTCTGTTGTTGTCCTCTATTTCTTTGCATTGATCACTGAAGAAGGCTTTCTTATCTCTTCTTGCTATTCTTTGGAACTCTGCATTCAGATGTTTGTATCTTTCCTTTTCTCCTTTGCTTTTCGCTTCTCTTCTTTTCATAGCTATTTGTAAGGCCTCCCCAGACAGCCATTTTGCTTTTCTGCATTTCTTTTCCATGGGGATGGTCTTGATCCCTGTCTCCTGATGAAAGTGAAAGTGGAGAGTGAAAAAGTTGGCTTAAAGCTCAACATTCAGAAAACAAAGATCATGGCATCCGGTCCCATCATTTCATGGGAGATAGATGGGGAAACAGTGGAAACAGTGTCAGACTTTATTTTTCTGGGCTCTAAAATCACTGCAGATGTGGATTGCAGCCTTAAAATTAAAAGATGCTTACTCCTTGGAAGGAAAGTTATGACCAACCTAGATAGCATATTCAAAAGCAGAGACATTACTTTGCCAACAAAGGTTTGTCTAGTCGAGGCTATGGTTTTTCCTGCGGTCATGTATGGATGTGAGAGTTTGGACTGTGAAGAAGGCTGAGTGCCAAAGAATTGATGCTTTTGAACTGTGGTGTTGGAGAACACTCTTGAGACTCTCTTGGACTGCAAAGAGATCCAACCAGTCCATTCTGAAGGAGATCAGCCCTGGGATTTCCTTGGAAGGACTGGTGCTAAAGCTGAAACTCCAGAACTTTTGCCACCTCATGCGAAGAGTTGACTCATTGGAAAAGACTCTGATGCCGGGAGGGATTGGGGGCAAGAGGAGAAGGGGACGACAGAGGATGAGATGGCTGGATGGTATCACTGACTCCATGGACGTGAGTCTGAGTGAACTCCGGGAGTTTGTGATGGACAGGGAGTCCTGGCGTGCTGCGATTCATGGGATCACAAAGAGTCGGACATGACTGATTGACTGATCTGATCTGATATTGTAAAGAGATGAAAATTTCCATCCATGTTCTAGTAAATGTATGTGAGATTTCAAAGTAGTCTGTGGTTGTTCTGAGGGACAGGAGATATTAGAAACATTGAGACAGAAAGCTAAACATCTTGAGCTTGAACATTGGAGCTCAGCATCCTGAAAATGTCCTTGGAATCATGCATCTGTCTCCATCTAGGCAGACATTTCTCAATGCATCAGTTCTTGATATAGTAACTGATGACAAGGATGGTATTCTCCTCATCCTCCTTGAACAATTGTCCTTAATTCTTATGCCCTCTGTGCCCAAGTTTGTAGGTGTTCGGCACCAAAGATGCTGAGACAGAAAAGACAGAAGGGAAAGCAAACTATCTGGGGTGGAGAAGGGTGGAGGTGGGTGATCCTGGCAGAAAAAGAGGAGTGAAGAGAAAAGAGCGTAAGGGATAGGGAAGGAAGAGTTAACCAGGGGTGGGAAATGGGGAAGCAGTATTTAGGGAGGTACATGGAAAAGGTTTAGGCTATAAAGATATGATTCCCTGAATCCTTGACCGCATGCACTCAACAAAGGATTATAAAATCAGTTTATCAAAAGACAATGAAAATCTGTCCTTTTTCTTCTCTTTTCTGTGGAACATCTATGGAAAACATGTTTCCTTTCCTGTATAGCCAGAAAGGACCACTCTTTCCAAATAAAGCAGCCCCCTTTTGTGACTGAATAAACAAACTGCAGTGCTAAACTCCCACCAGAAGTCAACCTTTTGAAAAGTTCCTCATTTGAAAGGTAAATATCCCTGGTGGCTCAGCCAGTAAAGAATCCGCCTGCAATGTAGGCAATGGGGGTTCGATCCTTGGATCAGGAATATCCTCTGGTAAAGGAAATGGCTGCCCACTCCAGTATTCTTGCCTGGGTAAATCCATGGACAGAGAAGCCTGTGGTCTACAGTCCATGGTGTCCCAAGAGCTGGACACGACTGAGAACACACACATTGTAGTTGTTCCACCTCTGTACTCAGCTGTGTTTTCTTAGTTCTATACCGCTCCACAAAAGATTTTAATTATTTTTGGCTCCTTTGTTTTGTCATACCCCCATTATGATCCTCAGTTGTTGGCTTCTTTGTAGTTTTCCTTTTGTCTTTAACCTTCCCATATTTTAAGGTTACTCAATGTTTATAAAGAGAAGTTGCTACATATAAAGCACTCAAGAGTTTTCTGTTTTCTGAATGAGTAGATGAGCTGTTACTCATGAACTTAGTGAAAGAAGTTATGCTGAGCAACTCTTGAAATTATTCTAAAAGCAATCTTTCAATCCTATGGAAGTCAAGTTAAACAAAAGACTCCGACAGGATAAACAGAGGGTTATATTTGTGGACAAAATTCAAGAACAGATAACAAACATCCCAACTCTAGGATGGAGGAAAATTAAACTAATGATATGGAAATAAATATCATGGTAATCACGCTTCATTCATTTAACAAATAATCACAAATATTCTTTGGGAGTCCCTCTCTGGTGGATCACATGCACACACAAGTCAACACCCACTATTACTGAAAATATAGGAACAAATGAAAGTGAATTCATTTAAGCTATGTAAGAATATATTATTTTATTATATTAGCAAAAGGCAGAAGAAAACTAGCATGAACATTTTGTCTGTTGGTTTCTTCGACTTTATTTTTTAAAAGATTGTACAAAACACTCCAAAGTGTCATTTTAAATAATACTGAAAACAAAAAATATATGGAGAATCTAAAAATAAGTTTTCTAGCCTATTGTCTCTTTTCAGAATTTTTAATTTTAGAAGATTATATCTTTTTTTTTTTTTTTTTTTAGAAGATTATATCTTGACAATATGAGATGAGGTTATCTTCCTTTGCTTGATGAAAACCAAAATTATGTAATTAATTTATTTTCAAATAAGAGAATTTTGGAGAAGGCAATGGCACCCCACTCCAGTACTCTTGTCTGGAAAATCCCATGGACAGAGGAGCCTGGTAGGCTATGGTCCCTGGGGTTGCTAAGAGTCGGACGACTGAGCGACTTCACTTTCACTTTTCATTTCATGCATTGGAGAAGGAAATGGCAACCCACTCCAGTGTTCTTGCCTGGAGAATCCCAGGGACGGGGGAGCCTAGTGGGCTGCCATCTATGGGGTCGCACAGAGTCAGACACGACTGAAGCAACTTAACAGCAGCAGCAGCAATCGAGAATTTGCTGAAAGGTTAACGTCTCTTTTGTATGATGGGAGTTATGGGAGTAAGTATGATGAATACTCCCAACAATCCAAAAATAAAAGAAAAATTCCCAAATCTAATAAAGGGTATCATTGAAAATATCAAAGTCAATATTATTCCCTATAGGATTACAAAGAAGACAGGTAGACTATCTACTTCTATTCACTGTCCTAATGGAGGGCATGGGATCAAACCAGGAAAGGAAATAAGATGTATTAAGTTTGAAAAGGAGAAGCAAAACTATTTTAATTTACAGATCACAAGTTTATACATGTAGAAAATACAAAGTACCTCTAAACCAACTGTAAGAACTAGAATATATTAGTGCATTGATACAGTCACCAAACACAAAAATCAATTTTATTTCTAGATTCTAGCAAAAACATTAGAAAATGCAATTAAGATGTCATTTATCAAATGCTTGGGAACTAATTTAATATAAGGTATGCAAGTCCTCTTCTTGATTCCTCTTTAGTAACTGTAGAATAGTTTTGATTTGGGAGGAAAAAAATCACAGATCATTTTAGGGAGATTAGAAATGTCCTCACTTCTGAGGTCTGGGGTAACTAACATAAATCATGGCCTGGTACTCAGTGGTGACCAGTCCTTGCCACCTACAGACACTGATATCAGGAAAGACCATTTCCTAAGGCTGCTCAATGAAATAGTGTTTTCAAAACCCCAAACAAGAGGTTGGTACCATCCATTTGGCTGTTGAATTGAATCTGTTCTCATACTGACAGATATCTAGCTCTGTTCTGGCCATTTCAGAGCATAATTAATTCCCTGTATTCACATTTTTCTTAACCCAGTTAACCCTGGATCTGGATTTGATGCTGGGTATTTAGGTCAATTAAAGGTAAAAAAGTTATATGAAATAAAAGATAAAATTGTTAATTCTATAGCAAGTAGCCTTGCTTCCCAGGTGGCTCTGTGCTAAAGAGTCTGCCTGCCAACCAGGTGGATTATTTTTATTTACACATCACATGTTTGTACATGTAGAAAATACCCCTCATTTGGGAAGATCCCCTAGAGATGGGAATGGTAACCCACTCCAGTATTCTTGCCTGGAAAGTCCCATTGATAGAGGAGCCTGGCAGGCTACAGTCCATGGGGTCACAAAGAGTTGGACACGATAGAGACGAAACAACAGCAACAATGCATGTCCTCTACAAAAATCTTAACATTAATGAAAGAAATTAGAGAGGACATAAATAAAGAGGCTATGGATCCAAAGACTCCATATGTTAAGATGTTAGTTGTCCTAAATGAATTCATAAATTCAACACAATCCCAAGCAAATTACCTCAGTCTCTTCTGGTAGAAGCTATTGTATAATTTATGTGGAAGTGCAAAACCTAGAATAAACCTTGAATAAGACAAAGAAAACATCTCTTGCATTTCCAGATTTCAAAACGTGTATGAAGCCCCAGTAATTAAGATAGAATGGTCTGTTGGTATGAGGATATAAGAAAGTCAATAAATAGAATCAAGTCCAAAAAGAGGTCATAAAAAAAAAAAAAGAGGTCATAATGCATGTGTCATCAGTTTTGTTTTGTTTTGTTTTGTTTTTTCTCTAAAAGTGCCTATGCAGCTCCATGGGACTTCCCCTGTGTCTTAGCTGGTAAAGAATCCACCTGCAGTGTGGGAGACCTGGGTTCAATCCCTGGGTTGGGAAGATCCCTTGGAGAAGGAAAAGGCTACCCACTCCAGTATTCTGGCCTGGAGAATTCCATGGGCTGTATAGTCCATGGAGTTGCAATGAGTTGGGCACGACTGAGTGACTTTCACTTTCACTTTTAAAGATGTTTATGCAGCTCCATGGGGGGAAAGTTGGTCTTTCTAGGATAATAGCTAGAATAATCAGCTATTTGAATTTTTTGGAAATATCAGTGTTTTGTAGCTTTCTGTATATAAGTTCTGTACATGTTTTCTTAGATTTATGCCTAAGGATTTAGGGTCTTTCTTGAGCCATTGTAAATGGTATTATATTATTAATTTAGCTATCCACATTTTTATTGCTAGTATATAGAAATGCATTTGATTTTGTGTTTACCTTATATATCCTGGGACCTTCTGAACCCACTTACTAGTTGTAAGAGTTTTGGAGGGTATATTTTTTGGGATTTTCTACATAGATAGAAAATAGTGGTAATTTGACTGCCTTTCTGGCTTAAAAGGTTGTTTATATATTTACTTGCTTTACTGCACTGGCTACAACGTCCAGCACTGTGCTGAAGGAGAGTGCTTAAAGTGGATATTCTCCATTTTTACCTTTCTTAGGTAAAAATATATAGTCTTTTACCAGTAAACATACTAAGAGCTGTTGGGGAAATTCTCCATTATTCCTGGTTTCTTAGAGTTTTCACCATGGTTGACTATTGGATTTTGGCAAATGCTTTTTCTACACATTGCTGGTGATGAACTAGCTCATTTTATTGTTGACTCACAACTCCTCCACTTCCAATTAGAAGTCCTCCTCATCTTCTTTGTCTTGGGCCAAGTATGCCTGTAGCATGATGGCAAATGACAGCCACTTCTCTTCAAGGTCACTCAGTATTGTGAGACTGAAGGAAGTGAGACAGACAAGTCTTTGTGGGTTCCAAGTGTCCTCATAGTTTAAGTATGACTTTATGTGTCACAGTTTGTCCAGCTTTTGTCCTCACCAAACTTTCCTTTACAAATGTTACTCTAAGCTCACTTAAAGTGAATTCAGGCTCAACTAGTTGTAAGAGTTTTGGAGGGTATATTTTGAGGGTATATAAAAATAACAGCTTTGTACAGACTTGTCCACCAGCTCTAGCCTTTGCCTGAGATTTAGTCCTTATAACTAATCTCTTATTCTACATCATTCATGGTTCTGCTTTTCTGATTGTGCCCTGACACAAAGTCTAAGAGGAAATGACTAAGGACATGGATTTGATGGTGACTCCACACAGGTAGACCCAGGTTTGTGATGAAGTAAAACTGCCAGTTTAAAGCCTTATGGGACAAGTTTTCAAATCTAGACAACTTTACACATGTTCTGTATGACTGACTTAAAGTCAAAAATTCAAGGGGAGAATGTATTAGTAGAAAGTTACTCTGGACACCTGTTTCCAATGACATAGAAGGAGCCTCTATCTAGAATTAAATCTTCTGATCCAGACCACAACTTAAACAACCACAGGACTACCATTTCTTGTCTGGGGTCTATGGGTGTGCATTTCAGCTGGGGTCCTGCAGCAGGAGGGCTCTCTCTTATCAAGCGCTGGGTTTTTGTACAGCTTTTCCTATTACTTTAAGCACTGTGAGTTCCCGGAGAACACAGAAGTACTTTGCAGAATCTTCCAGCTGTAAGGATGAAATGATGAGGCTGATAGATTTATCTGCTTTCTGGAAGTTTACAGAATAGCGGTCATTCCTTGCATTACCATGTTCTGAATACTGTTGAATAAGGTAAGTCATCTGTCCACTGGGAAGTTGCTTGTACCAAAAAAGGTAGTAAACGCCCGAACTTGTTTCATACCGACAATTCAGGGTGACTGACTGCCCCACTTGGCTGGATATATCTGGCTGGTCTTGAGTAACTTTCTGGGCCACACCAGATGCTGTGGGGAAAACAATCAGAAAACAAAGATGAAGCAGTGAATAAAATAGTGTAGGAGTTATTTAGGATCCAAAGACAAAAAAAATGAGATCATAAGATGCTTGCTTTTCCCCAGTCCTCCTTTCCTCCCCAAGTCCCTGTGAAGCTCCACGTGCCTGTGTGCAGGCCTTTCCCCCTGAACACTCGCACCCATGTTTGGAAGCCTCCCTACCAGAGAAGGCGAAGGCCAGGAACACCCAGAGCAGACTGGAGAGCAGCATGAGGCATGGATTTCCCTGAACAAATGTGCTTAGTTGTGCCTTAAGCTGAGAGTTCAGTGTCTTTGAGTGCCCGGCAGCACATATACATACTACCCGGTACCTGTGTGACTCCCCGCAACAGGAAGTGGGGGCTGTCATGTTCATAGACCACGTGGTCTGTGCATGCATGGGAAAAAGTCTGGCTCACCACAAACCTTTAATTTGTCTACTTGTTTTTCCCTGGTCATTAAATTAATCAGATCCTGAAAAAAGGCATGAAAAAAGCAATCAGTATTAAAATTTGAGCTGAGGGGAACTGAATATTATGCAAGGTGACATACATTAATAATTATTCAGCAAAATGGTTTTTCCAGCTGATTTAAACTATACTTTACTATAGCTTATGAAATGTTCTGTTATCTATTAACTGGTCATTTATTAGCCTACACTTACTTTTCTCCATCCAGAATCTGATGACACTTTAAGAAAACTTGCAGATCTTAGGCTTCTTGGTTAATGGAAATTTTATTCAAAATAATTATTCTATCTCTTTGTATTGAGTTCTATGACTGTATTTAGGTTTTTCAATAAATAAAGTTACTTCACCATAAATGACAAAAAAATCAGTCCATTTGACTTTCAGAGTCTATTCAGTTTTAAATTTTGAATGAAATTATAACAGGAATAAAATATTCTTTTGAAATTTGAAATTAAGTCTTATTTATTAGACTTTGAGGAAGATCAGGATATTCAGTCCTGTTCCCTCCACAAGTAGAATTGCATTTATTAGACCATGTGTCCTGGAATTGTCCTGATGTCACATTTTCTATGTCATTGGTCCAAAGTGTTCAGTCTCACTTATTAGTGGCTCATTATTTTTCTCTTTGTAAAATAAATTCAATATAAGTATGCCAGATCTTTCTGTGACATAATGCTGTAATGCTCTCCTACAAAAGTTTGTATCTACAGGTTTCAAACACTTTGTTGTTGTTTCAGTTGCTAAGTCGTGTCCAACTCTTTGTGACTCCATGGACTGCAGCAACCCAGGCTACACTGTACTTCAGTATCTCCCAAAGTTGCTCTAATTCATGTCCATTGAGTCAATGATGCTATCTAATCATCTCATCCTCTGCCTCTCCCTTCTCCTTTTGCCTTCAATCTTTCCCATCATCAAGGTCTTTTCCAATGAGTTGGCTCTTCGCATCAGGTGGCCAAAGTATTGGAGTTTCAGCTTTAGCATCAGTCCTTCCAGTGAGTATTCACAGTTGATTCCTATTAGGATTGACTGGTTTGTCCACCTTGCAGTCCAAGGGACTCTCAAGAGTCTTCTCCAGCCCCACAGTTCAAAAGCATCAATTCTTCAGCTTTCAGCCTTATTTATAGTCCAAGTCTTGCACCACACATGACTATTGGAAAAACCATAGCTTTGACTATACAGACCTTTGTCAGCAAAGTGATGTGTCTGCTTTTTAATATGTCATCTTAAGCTTCTTAGGTGGCACTAGTGGTTAAGAACTTGCCTGCAAATGCAGGAGACATAAGAGATGAGGGTTCAATCCCTGGGTCAGGAAAATCCCCTGGAGGAGGGCATGGCAACCCATTCCAGTATTCTTGCCTGGGAAATCTCATGGACAGAGGATCCTGGAGGGCTACGGTTCACAGGGATGCAGAGCCAGACATGACTGAAGTGACTTAGCCCACCTGCAGGTTGTCATATCTTTTCTTCCATGGGGCAAGCATCTTTCAATTTCATGGCTACAGCCACTGTCCATGGGGATTTTGGAGCCCAGGAAAATAAAATCTGTCACTGCTTCTACTTTTTCCTCTTCTATTTGCCATGAAGTGATGGGACCAGATGCCATGATCTTAGATTTTTGAGTGCTGAGTTTCAAGGCAGTTTTTTCACTCTCCTCTTTCACACTCATCAGAAAGCCCTTTCAGTTCCTCTTCATTTTCTCCCATTAGAGTGGTATTTTCTGCATATCTGAGGTTTTTTATATTTCTCCCAGCAATCTTGATTCCAGCTTGTGATTCATCCAGCCCGGTATTTCACATGTTGTACTCAGTATATAAATTAAATAAGCAGGCTGACAATATACAGCCTTGAAAAACTCCTTTCCCGATTTGGAACCAGTCCGTTATTTCATGTCTGGTTCTAATTGTTGCTTCTTGACCTGCATACAGGTTTCTCAGAAGACTAGTAAGGTGGGCTGGTATTTCCATCACTTTAAGAATGTTCCACAATTTGTTGTTATCCACACAAAGTTTTTAGTGTAGTCAATGCAGTAGAAGTAGATGCTTTTCTGGAATTCCTTTGCTTTCTCCATGATTCAATGAATGTTAGCAACTTGATCTCTGGTGCCTCTGCCTCTTTGAAATCCAGGCTGTACATCTGGAAGTTCTTGGTTCACACACTGCTGAAACCTAGCTTAAAAGATTTTAAGCATAACCGTACTTGCATGTGAAATGAGCACAATTGCATAATAGTTTGAACAATCTTTGGCATTGCCCTTCTTGGGACTGGAATGAAAACTGACGTTTTTGAGTCCCATTCAAACACTTAGTATATGTCAATACCACAGAAGTTGATGATTGAAGTTTTATATACTGTGCATGATCATGAAGTATGTGTCTCTCAATCTTCCACTTAGTTTGATCATCTTAATAGATGAATTAATTTAAAAGAACTAAAAGCAAATAAGCAAGTAGAAAAGGAAGCATAGACACAGTCTCCAAAACAGTGCCAGTTCTTAAAATTTAAGGTCAAAAGAACTCATTAAGGAGTAATACAAGGAGGAGAGTTTACATGTAGTTGAACCATCTACTCTTCTGTCCCATTTCAACTCTGAGTGACAGGCAGCTGATGTCCTGATTTCTAATTGTTTACAAGGAAGCAGGAGAGACCACAAATGTCCAGAGCAGTCTGGGGAGCAGAATGATAATACATATATTATATGTATCATTATATTATATGTACCATTTTATTATATATATATCACGTTTTTATATCCACCTTTTTATGCATAGCTGTGAAATTTATCCCATTTGTAGGTTCTTGTTCCTACCACTAAAATTAAGATACAGAATCATTCCATCACCCTAAAGAACTTACTTTGCAGACCATCCCCACCTCCACAACCCTTGAAAATCCCTGAAATCTGCTGATGTCCTGTTTTCCAATTATTTGTAACTAAGAAGAAGAGACCACAAAGGCCACAACAGCCTGAAGAGCAGCTTGATATTCTAAAATATATATGCCAATATAATAATTACATATACATACCAGGAAATTGATATTGCCAAAATTTTATTAAAATACAGATCGCAATCTGATACATCAGTTTTATATGCAATCTGGTTTTGATGCATAGCTCTGTGAAACTTTATCACATGTATAGGCTCTTGTTACCACCATTAAAATCATGATATAGAGTTGTTCCATCTCTCTAAAAAAACTCTCTTTGTACACCCTCCCGAGGCCTGCAATTCTTTACAAACCAGGACACTACTGATACCTTTCATCATTTTTTGTCCTGTTGAGAATGTTGTATAAGTAGAATCACACTATGTATACAGTAATAATAATCCAATAAGTATAATCATATACCATGTAGCTTCTGAGATTGATTTTTTTTTTACTCAGCATAACATCCTGAGATCCATCTAAACTATTGCATGTATCAATAATCTTTACCTTTTAATCACTACAGACTGTCCCAAACTTAATTTAGGTTAATTCAATCTAGGATTTTTGACTTTACAGTAGTGAGAAGGTGGTATGCATTCAGTAGAAACCATACTTGGAATATTGAAATGTTATCTTTTCCTGGGCTAGCAACATGCAGTATTATGTTTACTGGTGATTCTGGGCAGCAAGAGTGAGCTGAGCTCCTGGCCAGCCTCAAAATCATGAGTGTAAACAACTAACACATTTACAGCCATTTCATACCCATATAACCATCCTGATTTTCACTTTCAGTACAGTATTCAATACATTGCATAAGATTTCTGTCATTTTAGTATAAAATAGACTGTGTGAGATGATTTTTTCTACAACTGTAGGCTAATGCAAGTATTGGCCACATTTAAGGGAAGCTAGCTTACATATATTGGATGGATTTTCTTTTTTTTATTTTAATTGATTTTTATTGGAGTATAGTTGCTTTACAATGTTAGTTTCTGCAGTGCAGCAAAGTGAATCAGTTTTACATGTATACATTTATCTCTATTCTTTTTTAGATTTCCTTCCCATATTAAATGAACTTTTGACTTCCCATTCTTTCAACTTAAAATGATTTATTGCAAAATAACCCTCTTGAAGTTGAGAAAGATGTATAAATAATATTTCATTGTGTGAATGTGCTACAGAATATTTATCTGTTCATTCAGTGAAGATCACTGGTTGATTTGCAGTATTAAGAATTCAGCAAGTGAATATTTAAGTGTATTTGAAATTCTTGGATTCTTTTCCAGAATGACTGGGCCAATCACCCACCAGCAATGCTTGAGTGATCCAACTTCTTTGCATCCTTGCCAGAACTTGGTATTGTCAGTATTTTTAATTTTAGCCCTTATGATATATGTGAAGTGGAATCTCTTTGTAGTTTTAATTTGGATTTCCCTAATATAAATTTAGGGGCATATTCTTTGTATTTTCTACATAGATAACCATGTTACCAGCAAATAGTGACAGTTTTACTTCTTCTTTCAACTCTATAAGATCATTACATCTACTTTATTTCTTGCTCCAACATCTAGTGCTGTACAGAAAGAGTGACAAGAATGGACACTCTGTTTTTTCTCTTTCTTAGAGAAAATTATAGTCTTTTATTAGTAAGAATACCATTAGCTATTGAGGAAGTTCCCCACTATTCTTGTGATTCTCAGAGTTTTCACCATAATTGACTACTGAATTTTTGCAAATCCTTTTTTTTCTGACTAGATTAATATGATGATATGATTCTTCTTTTCTACCCTGGTAATATGGTGAATTCTATCCATTGATTTTCAATATTAAAGTGTCTTGCACCCTTGAAAGAAATTATCTTTGTGCTTGGTATATTACTCATTTTACATATCAATGAATTTTACTTGCTAAAATATTTTAAGAAATTTGTGTCTATCTTCTAGATAAAGGATATTTTCCTGTACTTTTCAGTTCTTTGTCTGATTTTGGCATCAAGGTAATATTAGCCTCATAAAATGAGTGAAGAATTATTTTTTTTCTATTGTCTGCAAGAAAATGTGTATAATTCATGCTAATTCTGCTTCAACGTTTGACAGAATTCTTTAGTGACACTGAGTCTGGACATTTTTTTTTTATTAAAACTTCAATTTCTTCATAGACATCATGAATTCGGCTATCTCTGGCCCCTGCTCTGAGGAAAGATGAGGAGGAGCGACCGCTGGAGCCCACAGTGAGGTTTGGGGACAGACAGCAGGTGCCTCCAGAGCACTGTGCCCCGTGCAGAAGTAGGTTCCTGCATCTGAGAGCTGGGCAGCCGTGAGGTGCAGGGAGCTGTGCTGTTTGGTCTCTCCAAGCTGACCTGTCAGTCTCTGCTCTGTCTTCACTTCTCCACCCTTAGCTAATATCATCAAGAGGACAGGACTGCTCCCAGACCTCTGCTTATACCACTGTGAGCTGCTTAAAAAGCTTGAGGAATTGCAGTACGTGGTGAAGTTCTCTCCTTCTTGCAGAAGCAAGAATTCAGGAAAATGCTTTATCTGTTGTCCATTCATTTCTGTTCAGAAAAGCAATGAGAAGTAACAGAGAAAGTCTGATCAGATGTTTATTCTCTCAGCTATAATGGTCTCTTTCATTCTTCTTGTGTATTTTCTCCTTCTTTCCATGTCTCCTTCCCCAACTCCCTCTATCTCCCACATTTTGGTTTTTATGTTTTTCTCAACATCCTGCTCTCAGTCAGAAAATCCCACTCCTACAGTTGCCTGCAAATAAGATTCTGCTGTGCTGAATTTTCTGGGAGCAATCAGGGAAACCCCAAACTCACGTGATATTTGTGTCCATAAGATCAACACTGGTGCTAACAGTAGCATCTCCCTTTTCTTCCTCTTCAGAAAGAGTTGCTGAATCGGCTTGCTCCTAAAAGGATTTCCCTTGTATTACCTTCCTCCAGACCTATAGAAACCTGGTCTAGACTGCCTTTGGGAAATAAAAAAGAAAGGAGTGACTGCAGTTTGAGACAGCCCATCACTTACCACCATGTTACCACCCATCTTCCCCACGGAGTGTCTATGTTTGCAGATGCTGCCCCTCTGTGACTGGATCAAAAATTGCTGATGCAGTAATACCTGGTAAATAGTGGTTACTCAAACATTTGTTGAATGATAAATAAATGTGTATGTTTACTTATCTGAGAATTTGAATGCAAATGTCCCAAAGAGTAATTTAATTAATTACTCTTTTTTAAAGTAATTAAATAATGCCCTTCCATGAATGCAAACTATCAGGAGTTGCTTGTAGCTATTTAGAAATGTTACCTTTGGAAAACTGTGTTAGCCCCAGTAGCCCTTGTTCTACCGTTACAAATTATCACAAATTTGATGGCTCCAAAAAGCAAGAACTGGTTCCCTACAATCTGGAGGTCAGAAGTCTGAAAACAAGGTGTCAGCAGGAACATACTCCTTCTAAATGGTCTAGGAGAGAATCCTTCCTTGCCTCTTCTGGCTTCTGTGGCCCCAGGTCCTCCTTTGCTAGTAACTGTATACCTCCAACCTCCTCCTCCATCGAGAAGACCTCACAAGGCCTTCTCACCTGTGTGTCTCTTAAAGGGACACTTGTCACTGGATTGAGGCCCCACCAAGATAATCCAGTATGATCGGATTTTGATACCCTTTTCTCAATTACATTTGAAAAGTTTCTTTGTGAAATAAGTTCACATTAACAGTTTCCATGGATTAGGATGTGAATGTATCTTTAGGGCCCACCCTCCAGCTCACTATAGGATCCTTAATGTCTTTGAAGTGTTGCCATGCAGTTATATAAATGGTAGACATCTCAAGACTTCTTTAAAGTCAAAAGCAAATCTGAATCTGAATTACTTTATATATAGAAACAGAAAGAGTAGCAGGTTTGGGATGTAATGGAAAAGGAAAATCCCATGAGTTAACAAAGTTCTTTGAAATGCACATAACTGGGATAACTTTTCTTTTCAGCCATGTTGGATTTGGATCCCCAAATGAAGACAAATCTAACAATGCTATGTTGGTGAAGGCTCCACCTCCACCCTAAAAGAGCAAGGGGTCTGGAGCAGCACTCGAGGATGCTTTAAAAGTTCCCTCATCTTCATGCAGATCAAGATCCCTGCTGCGGTTTACACAGAAGAATGTAAACCAAGACAGAATAGTTACCCACTGGAGAAGACTGGCCTTTCCCAATTCACACCATCGTATTTGCTATAGCCTGTCTCTGGGTCTTGTGCCTAGAAGGAGATATTTGCTAAATGAAAAGAAGGGAAACTGACCGTGCTTTGGTTTGTGGACTAAAAGGAATCTCTTCATGCCTCGTACTCATAAGAAACAGTTTGAATGAATATAAATATAAGATGGCCCTCAGTAGCAAATATTCCTGTCAAACCACCTTAAGAGGGGACCAGATCCAAGAATATTTATAATTAAAAGTTAGCAATATTATCCTCTATGATGTCACATAAGAAGTAATGCTGCTTGAACTGGGCTGTAAAGGTTGAGAACATATATGTGTTTTACACAAGTACTTGGGAAAAATCCTTCTGACCACAGAGGACAGCATCCGCAAAGGTTCAGATTAAGGAAAAAGCTTAATACCAGCATAAACGGTTTTATTTTAAAGTGGCTGATGTACATCTAGAGTATGAGGCAGAAAAGGGTGAATGAGAAAACTAGAAGTAACTCAGGGAAAAATTGTACATTGCCTTGTAATTCTTAATATAAAATTTTATCTTTACAATTTCTAATGGTTCCTCATTATCCAAAGATGAGCAGGAAGCGAACTAATTTTATATGTTATTGTTATTATTGTTGTTATTGTTATTCAATTATTGTTATTGTTGTTCAGTCACTAAGTCATGCCCAGTTCTTATTGACCCTATGATCTGCAGCACGTCAGGCTCCTCTGTCCATGGGATTTCCCAGGCAAGAATACTGGAGTGGGTTGCCACTTCCTTCTCCTATATATATATATATAAACTCTGTGGCCATGTAGAAGTCAGATTCAAAGAGTTGAGAATAAAGGCAAGAAGAGTGTGAAGAGGCCTTTGCAGTTATCCAAGTCAGAGGTGCTAAATGCTTGTATTAGGGGAGCTGCAAGGAGTATAGAGATGAGGAAGTGGGTGTGTATGCTATTTGAGAAGTAAACTGACATGACCTTGATGACTCTTAAGGTCTATGTGCTTCATTAGCACTCTGGTGCCAGTTTGCCACAAGGAATGTACTTATTCTATCAGCTCACGTGGAGGTTAGTGGCCAAAGTTACCTCCAGTGATCCTTGCTCCCTGATATCTGGGACCTTGTGAAGCCCCCATACACACTGAGTCCAGGCTGGCTGCATGACTTACTGTAGTAAACAGAAGAGCAGAAGTTAACATCACAGCAATTCTGAGGCGAAAGGTGGCGACTCTTTGGCAGTTGACACTTCTGTGATTTTGAAGGCCCCGAGGCACAGTGTAAGCTGCCCAGCTTCCCTCAGGGCCACAGAGAGAGATCACATGTATGGGCCATGGTCACTCCTGAGAATGTCTGAAGAAGAGTTGAGCCCAGGCTTCTGAGATTTCAGTTGAGCCTCAGCTTCCAGTCAACCCCATTAATTAAGTGAGTAAATTGAGGGATTCCAGTGCAATTGAGCCCCCTTTCACCGCATGGAGCAGAGGTATCATGAGATAATTAAACAGTAAGTTTTGAGGTGGTTTGTTGTGCAGCAAAACACAATGACACTGAAGCCCATGAAGAGAATCCTGTTGAAGACTTGTGAGATATTAGCAAGAATGAATGGAGAAGGCAATGGCAACCCACTCCAGTACTCTTGCCTGGAAAATCCCATGGACGGAGGAGCCTGGTAGGGCTGCAGTCCATGGGGTCGCTGAGGGTCAGACATGACTGAGCGACTTCACTTTGACTTTTCACTTTCAGAATGAACGGAGAAGGAAATGGCAACCCAATCCAGTGTTCTTGCCTGGAGAATCCCAAGGATGGGGGAGCCTGGTGGGCTGCTGTCTATGGGGTCACACAGAGTCAGACACGACTGAAGTGATTTAGCAGTAGCAGCAAGAATGAAATGTGTTTTTCCTCTCTCTGATTTCTGATTGTCTCTAAGAGCTGGACCTGAAACATCTGTCTGTTTCACCAAACTTCATTTCACGTGTGGTCTGAGTGCTCCTGCCTTAGCACAGAAGATTAGCTGGTGATGCTCAGGTGTGATCAGAGAAGGCAATGGCACCCCACTCCAGTACTCTTGCCTGGAGAATCCCAGGGATGGAGGAGCCTGGTGGGCAGCAGTCCATGGGGTTGCTAAGAGTCAGACACAACTGAGCAACTTCACTTTCACTTTTCACTTTCATGCACTGGAGAAGGAAATGGCAACCCACTTCAGTGTTCTTGCCTGGAGAATCCCGGGGACGGGGGAGCTGCGTCTATGGGGTCGCACAGAGTTGGGCACGACTGAAGTGACTTAGCAGCAGCAGCAGCAGCTCAGGTGTGATGAGAGCCTTGGGCCCCACAGAACAGGAGCAGGTTGGTTGCTCATGTTGGGGCCCTACAGTAAACAGGGAGATGTGAGCTTTCCTTGTTCAATTTGATTTTTATATTCCACTCATTCTTCTCACTCCATGTGACTTTAAAAAATGAGGGACTATTTAAGAGGTCAGATCTGTATCTCTATAACTAATACAACAGAATATTCTCAATTTCAAGTCCATTTGAGAACCCAAAGAAACTGAAAAGTTTGGTGCATGTTTGCTTGGTTGTATATGACTTTCATAAAGACACAGATATTTTTTAAGGGATCTCATTTCCAGGTTTGCATTTTCCCCAGGTTTATAAGAATAGATTTTCCAAATTATGTGCCTCTGCGTCCAGGAATTGATTACCTGTACGGAAAGTGCTTTATCTCCTTACCTCCTAAGGTGAGGAAGAACCCAGGGAATGTGGAATCATAGGTCAGTTTCAAGCAGCATTCTATATTGAAGTGCTGTACAAATGTAATCAGTTTCTATATGTTCTTTGGTATGAAAAATACATGAAGCACTGTGTTGCAGCAACACACAGTATAGACAATTTTGTCCTTGCTTTTTCTCTGTGCTTTTTGTTTCTACCAATTCAGAGTTAGCTAAAACACAGGGTCTTCACTGATAGTATTAGAAATTTCTTCCATTGATCTTTATGCCAATAATGTTGAAGATCCAGTTTGGGAAGTTGACCAGCAGCTCTTTTCTTGCATGTTGTTTAATTCCATCAACACTACTGTACAATGAACTACAGGTTCACCTCAGTCACTTCTGTGCTCTACCTTCCAGTTCTATGCACATGCATATAGCAAAACGGATTCAACCATTTGCAATCTGATGGACAAATAGATTCATTACTGCCTTGTGAATGATCTTTGAAAAAGAAATCTTTCACATGAAATAGTTTTGGTCTGAGGGGTTTGTATGCAAACCAGTATTGTTTTTATAATATGTATTATCTTTCCTAAACATAATGACACTAACAGATTTTTTAAAATATAAATTTATGAAAGAGAGAGAGCACAATAACAACGTAATTCAGGAGGCTGGACAGATGCTGGATATTAATTACTGATGTGTATGGTGGAGCTGCTGCTGCTGCTGCTAAGTCGCTTTAGTCGTGTCTGACTCTGTGTGACCCCATAGACAGCAGCCCACCAGGCTCCACTGTCCCTGGGATTCTCCAGGGGAGAAACCTGAAAACACAAGCTATAAGATGAAGAGGCCCAGAAGCAAGTTAATTCATGTTGACAAACCCCAGAAAGACCCCAGAATTAGCAGCCTCTGCCAGAGGAGCCTGGCGGGCTACCGTCCATAGTGTCCATAGCTCAGAGTCGGACACACCTGAAGCGACTAAGCAGCAGCAAAGCACCAATGTGGTATTAAGTGAAAGTGTTAGTCACTCAGTCGTGTCCAACTCTTTGTGACCCCATGGACTATAGCCCACCAGGCTCCTCTGCCCATGGAATTATCCAGGCAAGCATATGGGTATTCCCTCCTCCAGGGGATCTTCCTGACCCAGGGATCGAACATGGCTCTCCTGCATTGTAGGCAGATTCTTTACCATCTGAGCCATCAGAGAAGCCCAATACAGTATTAAACTGGTGGGTTATTTGGAAATATGCAAAATGAGTACAGGATCAGATAATTGATCAGCTTCAAATACCTGGAAATTACTAAGTAAGAAACTCAGATCCTAGAGTTCCCTTACTTATTCATTATCACAATTACAATATAAACTAGGGGAGAGACCAAATTTCGTAGTGAATTTCCCCTATCAATGCTTCTTCCAGATATCACAGCGATTTTTAAAAATGCAAACAGCCACATAGTAAAGAAATGACATACAATGTCCATGTAGTGGGAAGTTTGAACTAAAGTAAAACCAAAATCTCCAACGAGTTAAATGAGACAGAATTGACTGTTCTGTTATAAAACATGCAGACTTCCATGCCAGATGTGTGAGACAGCATATCCCCATATTACATTCATGCACATAAGGAAATACCATAAAGACTAGCTCTTAGGATGTAGCCATAGTGAGGGGTAAATATTACCCAGGTATAACCACATTATTTTAGATAGATTTGAAAACTATCTAGTTTACTTGGAATCACAGGGAAAGAGGAGGCTAGGAATTGGAATTAATGATATGGCCAGTATACTGGTGGCAGTGGAGATTAGTGATGTTTAGGAACAGTCCAGTTAGTTGAGGAAGCTACAGTGACTGGAATGCCTGTTTATCTATGTCTGCATTTCCCCCTGATTACCAAAAACACTGTCATTCATTGAATTTCCCTTTTCCTCCAGACAATGGCTCTTCGTCAATGCTGTCCCAGAGCAGCAGCAGGCACTGGTTTGGGTATGGGCTGCAGAGGGCTGAGGGGCACTGTGTGGAGGCACAGAGGTATGTGGCTGAGTCTTCAGGCTGGGATCCTCTGATGTACATGGAGCTGTAGCCCTCCTTAGTATTCAGAGTGACTCTCACTCGTCCTTGCTTCTTTTCATCCCCATTTACACTTATTACAAACAAGTTCTTGGGGTCTTTGCAGGTTCCCATCTGTACCAGTGTAAAGCATAGAAAGAGCTGGAAGGGAAACTGCAAGTGAAATTGGTGCTATCTCCTTCCTGAACCCACAGCAAGGAGGACGCTGTTCCACAGTCAAGAGGCTGCTCACTCCTGTTCAGAAAGACAAGGTCACACATAGAAACTGATTTCTCTACAGTGTTCATTGCCTTCACACATTCCCAAATATTAGAATCTTGAGGTGCCTGACTGCATCTCCCTCCTTCCCCATCACCACCCAGACTGTTCAGAATGTCTTCAGCAGCCCCAGGACTTACGGCCAAGATGAAGCCACAGTATCAGCCATGAGGCTGGCAAAGTGTTCCTCTCCATTTATCCTGATCAAGTATCCTCAGCAGAGGAATGTTCTGCAGCCTAGATCTGTGAAACATGCTTTTCAGAAAATAGGTTTCTGTACCTGGTTGCCCAACCAATCAGAGACAAGACCACATACATGTGCTAGAAACACACCAACCATTTCTGGCCTAGAATCAGTTTCCTGTGGTTCAAAATGAGGGATCAAACACTGCTTTCTTGAGACCAACTTCACAAACATTGAGATGAGCTCACTACACAAAGAGAACTGACAACCTTTCAGAAGTGGGCTGCTTATCATGGACTGCTACTATTCAGCTTCAGAGAGTGGGATGGTAATATGTGACATGAATCCCGCTTTGGTTAAGAATCTTTATATGTATTCTAAACAAAATTTTTAAAACTTTCAAATTCCCCAAATAGAAATGTTCACCCACATAATGTGCTGAATTTTCTTTTGCTTCATGTACATTATTCTAATATGAAAGTCACACAATAGAGTTACTATTATTCCTAATTTACAAATAACAAAAACTGTAGCTCAAAGAGTTTGGGTGATTAACTCAAGGTGAAATATCAGGGAAGTGGCATAGTAAGAATTAGAACACTTATCTATCTGGTATGGAGCATATCGTGTTTGGAATTTGTCATGCCCCTACATTAATGATATTCTGTAAATGTTTTAAATGTCAGAGGTTATAAGTTTTAAAAATAACAAGAGTCTACTTGTTGATTTTCTTTCTTTTTTTAAAAAGAATTTTCTTGATGTCAATCACTTTTAAAAACTTTATTGAATTTGTTACAATATTGCTTCTGGGTTTTTTAATTTTTGGGGGGATGGGGACAAGGCATGTGGGATCTTAGCTCCCTGATCAATAATCAAACCAGCACAGCACCCACTGCACTGGATAAGCACTTCAAGGACAACACAATACTATATTAAGATAGAGAGTTACTCTTGGGATGAGGAAAGGCCTGTGCTCTAAGTAATGTATGGAGGGAGGGCTCCACTCTGACACTCTGCAACATCAGGCAAGGTATTGAACCTCTCTCATGTTCAATTTCCATTTCTGTGAATAGTCAGTATCCTTCTTCTGGGCACTGGGCTCACAGTGGCATTCATCATCTCATTCACTTCTCCTAAGAACCCTGCATGGTAGATTCTATCAATATTCACATTGCAGATATGAGGAAACTGAAGCATAAAAATAATTAAGTGATACTCCCAAGATCACTCAACTAATGAGTGGTAGGTCTGGAAACATAATCCAAGTCTTCCATCTCAAGCACTGTTACACTGCCTCCCTAAAGTAGTGTGGACCCAACTTGAAGGGTTAGGATAGGAGCTAAGTGAGAACACCCCTGAAAACCGCCTCGCACAGCACTGCCCCAGCGTGGGCTCTCAGTCAGCTACAGGCAACGCACAGAACGCTGAGGACTGGGAGCCAGACTCTCAAATTGCAAAGGAGTCTCTCCACAAGATAGAGCTTAATATTTTTTGAGGTATAATTGACAGTTTAAATGGTAGATTTCATGTGAATAAGTTTCCATGGTCTATCATGTTCTTACTGTTCAGGGAAAATCAGTTCATGAGGGTGTTATATTGAGAGATTGAGATGTTGTTGTTGGAATGAGTATACCAAGCAGTGTTTGCTGTGATTGCTTCGTTTTTTCCCCATTTTTGAGTCTTGCTCCCATTCTCAGAATATTTCTATACTATACTACAAGAAAGGACAGAGCAGTAGAAACTATTTCACTTACCAGAAGAAGAAGGGAAAAAGAAAACAACCCTTTGTGCAATAATTCTGAGCTTCCTTTCCAAGGTAGCCTATTACTTGCCAGCCAAAATCATTGCATGTAAGATGTCACAAGAAAACATGAAGATACTTTTTGGCCAACCCAATATTTGTCATTTGAAGTCAATCATTTTCACATCTGGTAGGCAAAGATTAAAAACCAGCCAGTTGTCCCGAATCTTCTCTCTCCTTTGATTTCTGCGTTGAGACTTTTACTGACTTTGGTTGAACAATGGCAGCCCCTATTGTGACTAGCGTGCATGCGTACATGCTTAGCCTCTCAGTCGTTGAAACCTTTGGACTGTAGCCACTCAGGCTCTTCAGTCCATTGGATTCTCCAGGCACATAGTACAGTGATTAGGTTTGCCCGCAATTTAATCCATGATCACTAGAGGGCGGCAAGGAGCCCAGGGTAAGCGTCACAAAATATTTAGCAGGACACCAGGTGGCAGTGCTTCAGCTTTCATTCTTGCTACGCAGTCGCTGGAGCCTGATTCTCCGGGAATGCAAATAGTAACATTAAGATAAAGCACTCACAAAGGTGTGAGACTTGAGTTTTCAGAGGTGCATAATGTAAATGTTTCGAGGGATAGCGTCACAGCAGAGAAGTCAAAGGCAAGGGGCACAGGTCTTGATATAGGGATGAGTGTTTAAGGAGTGATATCTCTTCTTTTCCTGTAGCCTCTTGCTTTTCCAGGCACACTACAACTAATAAACTTGCTAAAGCATTTAGCACTTAACTGGATAGTCGATGATTTCCTCATCTACTGATCCTGGGGCAATTTGTACCTAGGTTTACCATCTTCTTTCCTAGTTGCCTTTAGTTTCCAGTTTAAACTAGTATAATGTCACCATCACTGAGACATCCAGCCTCCCTGTCTTAGATCCAAGTGCTTCTCCATACCCAAACTTTCTCTTCAGGAGCCCTCTAAGATGGTATACTCTGGAAGACAATAAAAGTTTGGGATACTTTTCACAGTTAGAAAAGTTATGTCTCACTTCTCAAAGATTAAAAGAAATGGAACCTGTCTTATAGGGTTTTAACACTTAAATTAGATAATGGATTGTAAATTCAACCATGCCTTACTATATTATGGTAAAGCTCAATAAGTATCAACTTTCTTTATTCTACTGAAGAATACCTTTCCTTCAAAGTCCACTTCTGTGACCTACTTTTCCCCCCGCACACACATCAGTTCAGTAATGGAAGCTTCCAGGATATGTACTTAATCACTCACTTTCCTGGAGACAGTCATTATTTTTCCTTATCCTTTTGGTGTCATATACATCTAGCTACATTGATACACTCAGGCTGAAAGCACACGGATGGAACAGATGAGGTTTGATCTTGGTTTCTGTAAAAACAGTAAAACAAAGGTCATATTGCATGTTTACTACCTATTGGATATAGTATTTCTGATTTGGATCTCCAAGATTTTGCTATTCTTATTAGCTATTTTCTCTTCTTATTGATTTATGCGCTTTTAATATATCCTGCATTTGAGTCCTTTTTCAGGACTGTGTATTGCATACATAGCCTTCCAGTTCGGCCTTGACTTTTCCCTATCTTTGCAGTGATTTTTAACAAACAAAAACAATTTTAAAATATACTTGCATGCTCATAAGAAGCTCTTGAAACTTTTATGTGTTTGTTTTCTTTAGAAATGCTTACCTTTTGTGAATGTAATTGCCTGTGATAAGTCAGGTATCATTATTAATGATGTTTCCCAGAATACAGCATATCTATTTCCCCTGAATATTAGTAAGTTTTACCCACTAAAATAGACACTTGGATTTGTCTTCAATGCTTTGCAAACTTCTGCCAAAACCACAGAGGTGGACTTGCAGAATTCCTTGTTCATCTTTATTACTTTCCATATAGCATTGTTCCTGAATAAGGAGCTTGTTTTATATGAAGTTAAGTACAACAGTGAGTGGGGAATCTTGCTATGAGCATAGATTATAGAATAGGTAATGCAGGAGGTAGTTATAAATACCAGTTACAACTTTGTGGCCATTTGCAGTAACAAAAATATAATAGTTATGAAATTACTTTCATTTTATATGAATATATTTATGTATACATTAACCATTTTTAACTTCCATCTCCACTTTTCCTGCCTGTAGCAGCATAAAATGTGCTACTGCAAGTTATTTTTTATCTCTTTGTATCTCAGTAGTCAAGTTAAAGAATTCAGTGGATCCTCTGATTCAGCTATCAGAGGAAAGAGCATCACCCCTAAATGGATAAATGAACTTGGTATTCTCTTTGAGGGAGATAGGTTGCTTTGGTTGATTGAAGAAATAATTACATCATGTTAACAGGAAGCATAATTTTCCTGTTGTCCTTATTAAAAAGTAGTGTTGTTTAAGGAGGTACTGATGAATACTTAGTTAACAAGGAGGGAAGTTAACTAGTTAAGGTATTATGGTAGCTTTGTACTGTTTCACCTTATCTATCTGGAAATCTATTTCCTTGAATTTGCTTCCCTTTTTTGTTCTGGGTTAGGCTTGGCCATGAAAGAGATTTGTGTAAGTTTTGGAAGGTACTTGTGATGAAGTAGCCATATTTTTATGTTCCGTGGGTTGGTGCAGAGCTCCAGGGACTGGCAATACATAATGTTGCTGATGATCTGATAGTTCAACTTATTATTGACTCATAACTCCTCTACCTCCCATCAGATCTCTTACTCATGTTCTCTTTGTATTGGACCAAGTATGCATGTAGCATGATGGCAAATGGCATCCACTTCTCCTGAAGGCCACCCACCACTGTGCGACTGAAGGAGGTAAGAGACGGATAAGTTTTAGTGTGTCTTGTGGGTTCCGTTGTCCCCATACACTTCCATACATGTCACGGTTTCTCCATGTTTATGTCCACATCCAACTTTCCTTCACAAATGTTACTCTAGTTGACTTACAGTGAATTAAACTCAACACCAAATACAAATATAACCATTTTATGGACACTTTCACCAGCTCTACCTGTTGCCTGTGTTCTAATCCTTATAACTTATCTCTTACTCTACATCACTGGTGGTTCTCTTTCTCTAATTGTGCCCCGACACAAAATCTGAGAGGAGAGGACTTAAGGAAATTATTTTCATGATGATTTCAGCTTCTAGACCCAGATTTGTGATGTGAGGATCTTTAGGTGAAACTGCCATTTTATATTCTTATGGAGCAAGTTTTCAAATTTAGACAACTTTACACATGCTCTGGATGGTTGACTTAAAAGTCCAAAATTCAAGATGAGAATATAGCAGTAGAAAGTTACCTGGACACCTGCTTCCAAATGACATGGAAGGAGCTTTCTTTTAGTATTAAATCTTCTGATCCAGACCACAGATGAAACAAGCACAGGACTATCATCTCTTGTCTGGGGTCTGCAGGTGTGTATTTTGGCGGTAGTCCTGCAGCAGGGGTGGGAGTGGGTGGGATTGTGGGGGAGGGGGTTCTTCTCTCTTATCCAGCTCAGGAGTTTTTGTTCAGCTTTTCCTATCACTTCAACCACTGTGAGTTCCTAGAGAGCACAGAAGTACTTTGCAGAGTCTTCCAGCTTTAAGGCTGAGATAATGAGGCTGATGGTTTTACGTGATCTCTGAAAATTTATGGAGTAACGGCCATCCCTTGCATTCAGGCTGTAAGAATTCTGACCAATAAGGTAAATCATCTCTCCACTGGGAACTGCTTATACCAAAAAATGTTATAACTGTTCCAACTTGTCTCATACTGACAGTTCATGGTGGCTGACTCCCCAACTTGACTGGATATATCCGGCTGGTCGTGAGTAACTTTCTGGGCCACACCAGATCCTGTGGAAAAAATCAGAAAACAGAGATGAAGCAGTGAATAAAATAGTGTACAAATTAGACTCATTTAGATCTCCAAAAAGAAAAACCAAACTGAAATCCTAAGACGCTTGCTTTTCCCCAGTCCCCCTTTCCTCCCCAAGTCCCTGTGAAGCACCACGTGCCTGTGTGCAGTCCTTTCACCCTGAACACTCGCATCCAGGCTTGGAAGCCTCCCTACCAGAGAAGGTGAAGGCCAGGAGCACCCAGAGCAGGCTGGAGAGCGGCATGAGGCATGGAATCCCCTGAACAAATGTGCCTAGTTCTGCCTCAAGCTGAGAGTTCAGTGTCTTTGAGTGCCTGGCAGCACATATACATAGTAACTGCTTCTTGTGTGACACCTTCAAACAGGAAGTGGGGTTTGTCATATTCATAGGTAACCTGGTCTGTGCACAGATGGGGAAAAAAGTGTGATTCACCACAAACCTTTACTTTGTCTATTTTTCTTTCACCATAATTAAGTTACACTGAGTCTAAAAAAAGGGCTTCCCTGATAACTTAGTTGGTAAAGAATCTGCCTGCAATGCTGGAGACCCTGCTTCAGTTTGAGCCTGAAAGAGGACTTTGCAAAAGCAGTTATTAGTAAAGATTTGAGCTGAGGTGTATTGAAGAACAAACAAGTTGACATTCATTGATGATTATTCAACAGGAAAATTTTGCCATCCCATCTAAAGTAGGATTTGTTTTTAAAATTTTTATTGGAGTATAGTTGATTTACAATGTTGTGTTATGGCAAAATGAAATGTCCATGGACAGAGGAATGGTTAAACATGTAGCACATATGTACAATGAAATTGTTGTTGCTCTTTAGTTGCCAGTCCTGTCAGACTCTGTGACCCCATGGACTCTAGCCCATTAGGCTCCTTTGTTCATGGAATTTCTCAAGCAAAAATAATGGAGTGGGGTGCCATTTCCTTCTCCCAGGGGCTATACCTGACCCAGGGATCGAACCCACGTCTCCTGCTTGGCAAGCAGATTCTTTACCACAGAGCTACCAGTAAAAACCCACAATGAAAGCACTCAGCCATGAAAAAGAACAAAATAATGCCATCTACATCAACATTAACAGACCTAAAATAAGATGTAGTACAAGCTATGAACCCTTCTTGTAATCTACTTACTTACTGTCATTCATTTAGCCTATGCTTACCTTTCTCCATCCAAAATCTAAACAATCTATTTAAAAATTCACAGACTTTGGTCTTGGAGAAAGGCAATCTTATCCAAAATTTTTGATAAATTTTTTTTTTCTGGGTTTTAGAGCTCTAAAATATTGTTAAAATACAAAAGATAACCTGATACCTCAGCTTTATATGCACTCTTTTTTATGCATAGCTCTGTGAAATTTTGTCACAGGTGCAGGTTTTTGTACCACCACTCAAATCATGATACAGAATTGTTCCGTCTCTCTAAAGATAACCATTTTCATGCACTCCCCATCCCTGCAACTGGTGATGACCCCTAGCAGATGCTAATCTTTTCATCTCTATATTTTGTCTTTATGAGAACTCTATATAAGTAAACTCATACAGTATGTATACAATAAAAATATGTTAAGTGTAATCATCTACCATGTAGTCTTCTGAGACTGACTTTTTTTTCACTTAGCATTGAGATCCATCTAGGCTATTGAGTGTATCAATACTCAGTTTCTTTTAATCACAAGAGACTGTGTCTAACTTATGATGAATCAACTTAGGATTTTTGACTTTCTGGTTTAGAGAAAGTTATGTATGCATTCACTAGAAACCATACTTTGATTTTTGAATTTTGATCTTTCCCCATGCTAGCAACATGCTGTATTACATCCTCTGATGGTTCTTGGTAGCAACAGTGAGCTGAGCTCTCAGTCAGACCCAGGAACAGCAGGGTAAACAACTGATCCACTTACAACCATTCTGTACCCGTACAATCATTACATTTTTCACTTTCAGTATAATACCTTTATGATAGGCCAGGCGAAGCTCTGACTCACAGTAGGGTAAGTATATTAAATGCATTTCCCACTTACTGATATTTTCAACTTAAAATGGTTTATTGAGACTTAACCCTATTGCAAGTTGAAATAGATCTATAAATTATATTTTATTGTATGAATATTCAGTTCAGTCACTCAGTCGTGTCTGACTCTGTGACCCCATGGACGACAGCAGGCCAGGCTTTCCTGTCCATCACCAATCCCTGGAACTTACTCAAACTCATGTCCATAGAGTCGGTGATGCCATCCAACCATCTCATCCTCTGTCATCCCCTTCTCCTCCTGCCTTCAATCTTTCCCAGCATCAGGGTCTTTTCCACTGAATCAGTTCTTTCCATCAGGCGGCCAAAGTATTGGAGCTTCAGTTTCAGCATCAGTCCTTCAATGAATATTCAGGACTGATTTCCTTTAGGACTGACTGGTTGGATCTCCTTGCAGTCCAAGGGACTCTCAAGAGTCTTCTCAAGCACCACAGTTCAAAAGCATCAATTCTTCGGCACTCAGCTTTCTGTATAGTCCAACCGTCACATCCACACATGACCACTGGAAAAACCATCACGTTGACTAGCTGGACATTCGTGGGCAAAGTAATGTCTCTACTTTTTAGTATGCTGTCTAGGATGGTCATAGCTTTTTTTCCAAGGAGCAAGTGTCTTTTAATTTCATGGCTGCAGTCACCATCTGCAGTGATTTTAAAGCCCAAGAAAATAAAGTCTGTCACTGTTTCTACTATTTCCCCATCTATTTGCCATGAAGTGATGGGACTGGATGTCATGGTCTTAGCTTTCTGAATGCTGTTTTAAGCCAACTTTTCATTCTCCTCTTTCACTTTCATCAAGAGACTCTTTAGTTCTTCACTTTCTGCCATATGGTGGTATCATCTGCATATGTGAGGTTATTGATATTTCTCCCGGCAATCTTGATTCTAGTTTGTGCTTCATTTAGCCCATCATTTTGCATAATGTACTCTGCGTATAAGTTAAATAAGCAGAGTGACAATATACAGCCTTGTCATGCTCCTTTCCCGATTTGAATCAGTCCATGTCCAGTTCCATGTCTAGTTCTGTTGCTTCTTGACCTGCATACAGGTTCCTCAGGAGGGAGGTCAGGTGGTCTGATATTCCCGTCTCTTTCAGAATTTCCCACAGTTTGTTGTGATGCACACAGTCAAAGGTTTTGGCATTGTCAATAAAGCAGAAGTAGATGTTTTTCTGGAAGTCTCTTCCTTTTTCCGTGATCCAGTGGATCTTGGCAATTTGATCTCTGGTTCTTCTGCTTTTCTAAAACCAGCTTGAACATCTGTAAGTTCATAGTTCATGTACTGTTGAAGCCTGGCTTGGAGAATTTTGAGCATTACTTTGCTAGCATGTGAGATGAGTGCAATTGTGCAGTAGTTTGAACATTCTTTGGCATTGCCTCTCTTTAGGATTGGAATGAAAACTGACCTTTTCCAGTCCTGTGGCCAGTGCTGAGTTTTTAAAATTTGCTGGCATATTGAATACAGCACTTTCCCAGCATCATCTTTTAGGATTTGAAATAGCTCAACTGGAATTCCATCACCTCCACCAAGTTTGTTCGTAGTGATGATTCCTAAGGCCCACTTGACTTTGCATTCCAGGATGTCAGGCTCTAGTTGAGTGATTACACCATCATGGTTGTCTGTGTCATGAAGATCATTTCTTATATAGTTCTTCTGTGTATTCTTCCCACCTCTTCTTTACATCTTCTGCTTCTGTTAGATCCATACCATTCTGTCCTTTATTGTGCTCATCTTTGCATGAAATGTTCCCTTGGTATCTCTAATTTTCTTGAAGAGATTTCTAGTCTCTCCCACTCTATTGTTTTCCTCTATTTCTTTGCAGTGATCGCTGAGGAAGGCTTTCTTATCTCTTCTTGCTATTCTTTGGAACTCTGTGGGACCAGTAAAATGACTATCAATAAAGTTTATTCAGATTTTATGAAAAATACTGGCATTTCTCAATTTTTAGAGGATGCAAACTGCACCTTTTCCCTGTTAGCTGAAATATAATTGTTTATACCACATGAATGTCAAGTTGTCACTTTCTCAAAAAAATTTTTAAAGCTCCTTGTTTTGTGAGTAGCCATTCTAGTTTCAGACATTACATTACAATAGAGATGTCCCCATAGATACAAAAATGAATTACAAAGATATATAAAGACAACACTCTTTATGATACCACAGCAATGGAAATAATTATTTATTAATGGAAAGGCAATTAATGACAGAATGTCTCAGAGTACTATATGGGCATTGTAAAGAATGAACTGGACTGCTTCCCAGGTGGCACAGTGGTAAATAATCTGCCTGCAGTGCTGGAGACAAAAAAGACCAGGTGTGATCCCTGGGTCAGGATGATCCCATGGAGGAGGAAATGGCAACCCACTCCAGTATTCTTGCCTGAAAAATCCCTTGGACAGAGGAGCCTGGCAAGCTACAGTTCTTGAGGCTGCACATAAAAGAAGCCTTTGGAAAAGGAGAATTATTTGTACTTCTCTCACTTCTAGGTTGGGACTAACACACTGGAACCAACATTTTATTGATACAAGGAAGAACCATGACAAATTGTTCGTGCTTCTCACTTTATTTCTGTGTTGCAATTAGGATTCTTAGCAGCCATATAATTCTTCTCAGCCACATCAACCAATGAAGCACCACTTCCTTGTCCTCCTTTACTTATTTTCTTTATGCATCTTCTCCCCTTTTCCTTCCCTTCATTTTCCTCATCTCTTACTGCTCTCTGACTCTCCTTCCAGATGACTCTAGATTTGCTCTCGTGACTGCTCCCCCACTGTGTCCCCCCTTCTTCTCACCAGAGAAACACTGCACAGGTGCAGCCCCGTCTGTCCCAGTGTGCCTCTCTCAGGACGCAGTAGTACACAACGTTGTCTCTCAGGGTGACCTGGGGCAGGACCAAGGTGCTGCACTTTCTGTCGGAAGCTGTGTTCAGAGAGGCCATGCTGCTGTTCACGGTGCTTCATAAGCCATGAATGACGTACTATGGACTCTGATTGGGATTTTGCTGATATGAATGTATATAGTCATTTCTACCAATGGTATAGTTATTACAAGGCAGGTTTGCATCTTCTCCTTCAGCACAATCCATGGAGCTGGGCTGGGTGGTCTTAGCATCAATCACAGTCCCTACGGGGTTAAGAAATCAAATTAGCTCCAGAGCACAAATCAGTGTAATTCTATGGATCAAAGTCACACCCTCCCATAACCCCTACTCCACTAACCCCTACTCCACTGTTTCTGTTTATGTCCTGCAAAAATATTATTGGTGTTCATTATTGGACTGCAAGGAGACCAAGCCAGTCAGTCTAAAAGAAATGAACCCTAAATATTCATTGGAAGGACTGATGCTGAAACTGAAGCTCCAATACTTTGTTCACTTGATGACAAGACCCGACTCGTTGGAAAATATCCTGATTCTGGGAAAGATGGAAGGCAAAAAGAGAAGAGGGCGGTAGAGGATGAGATGGTTAAACAGCATTACTGTCTCAGTGGACATGAATTTGAGCATATTCCAGGAGATAGTAGAGGACAGAGGAGCCTGGCATACTGCCATCCATGTATGTAAAAAGTTGTATACAACTTAATGACTGAACAACAATAAAATTATAGAGACCAAAGATGTGGCAAGAATCAGAGATCCATAGGCTTTGTTCCATGGGTGGTTGGCTCAATAGACACAGAGATTTCCTACAACCAGCTTACTGCTAAGGACTCGTCCCAAATCATGGCCATGATTTAACCTGTCATGTAGAAACCTGTCCTCTTTAGCAAATCCACAGATAATTTCTCAGTTCCATCATTATAATGCTGAATAAAGCACAGGGAGAGGAGTAAACAGCAAATAACTTTGTGGCTCTTTGCCCTCAAGTCATCCCTTGTAGAAAGAGAACACTCACCCAAGGTCAGAAACACAGTTACTCCAGTTACCAGCCTCAGACTTCAAGGACAAGCTAGGACCACGGGCTCAGAGCTCAGGCTTTTGTCTGATCCTTGGCTTAAGGAGGTTCCAGAGAACAGAGGCAACAGCTGTTAGTAAAGACTTACAATGAGTGCAGATACCACTGTGTTGTTGCCAGGACCTTCTCAGCCAATGATCAAGCAGTTCCTTATCTAGGTCTTCCTCCCTGGTTTTAGTCATGTCCCCAAAAGATGGTGAAACATTCCCAGCTCACTGTGCAATCATCTATGAAGTTTAATGTCTGGTTCTGGCAAAGGAACACCAATCACAGTGATGTGTCTATGCACAACCATTGGTCTATCATTTGTTTCTTAAGAAACTGGCTGATGCTCCAAGAAGCTTGTGGAATGCAGTATTTAATCGCAGAAAAATGCACTGAGCTCTGTGTTGTAAGATGATGAAAATTCCCATCCACGTTTCAGAAAATCTTTGGGAGGTTCAAAAGTAGGATGTAGTCTGGGAGATGGAAAGATTAACATTGAGACTAAAAGCTACACGTCCTGGAACTCAGAGCTCTTGTAAGTGTTCTAAGAATCATGCATCGATCACCATCTAGATAGACATTTTTCATGCATCTGTTTTTAATATACTAACTGATTGACATAGATGGTATTCACCTCATCCTTCTTGAACAGTGGTCCATAATCCTCATGTCCCCTATGCCAATGCTTGTGGCTGTTGTGCAGCAAGGATGCTAAGGCAGAGGAATAGACAGAAAGAAAGGCAAACCAAGTGGGGTTTGGGCGGAGAAGAGTATGAGTGGTAAAAAAAAAAAAAAAAAAACCTGGAGGCAGGGAAAAAGATTTTAAGGAATAGAAAGGTGAAGGGATAATCAGAGCAGGGAAATGGGAAAGCAGTGTTTAGGGCGGTACATGGAAAGGGCTTAGGCTATTGGGCTAAGATCCCCTGAATCCTTGACCACACACATTGAACAAGGGATAATAAAGCACAAGTTGTCTAAAGAAGATGAAAGCATATTATTTTTCCTTTTTTTGGCACATCAATGGAAAACAAATTTCCCTTCCCTTCTCCCAGAAACAGTTTTCAGATGAAGCAGCCCCCTCTTGTGACTGAATAAAAGAACTGGAGAGCTAAACCCAGACCCAAAGTCAACAAGCAACTATTTGAAAAGTTCCTCAGGTTTTAAGGTAAATAGGCTTCCCAGGTAACTCCCTGATGGTTCAGTTGGTAAATCCCACCTGCAATGTAGGAGACCCTGGTTCGATTCCTGGATTGGGAAGATACACTGGAGAAGGGATAGGCTACCCACTCCAGTATTCTGCCCTGGAGAATTCCATGGACTAAGGTCCAAGGGTTCACAAAGAGTCAGACATGACTGAGCCGCTTTCACTTTCACTTCAGGTAATTCTAATAAAGAACTCACCTACCAATGCAGGAGACTTAAGAGACACAGTTTCAATCCCTGAATTAAGAAGATTCCCCTGGAGAAGGACATGGCAACCCACTCCAATACTTGTGCCTGGAGAATCCTTTTGACAAGGGAGCCTGCTGGGCTATAGGCCATGCATTCACAGGGTCAGACATGACTGAAGCAACTTACCACACAGCACACACATCTTATTTGTAATACCTCTGTATTCATCTGTACTTTCTTCATCCTAAACACTACAGAAGGTTTTAACTATCTTTGACTGCTTTATTGAAGTCATATGATTCTCACTTCTTGATCTCTCTAGTTTTCATTTGTATCCAACATTCCCATATTTAAAATTTACTCAAAAGCCCATATAATTCAACTGTTTATAAGAGAGGTTGGTATAGACTAGGCACTCAAGAATTATCTGTTTGCTGAATGAGCCAATGGATTTATTGAATTTAAAGAAAATGTTATGTTGAATACTATTTAAATTATTTAAATTAAGGGATTTGATTTAGGTCGTATCTGAATGGCCTAGTGGTTCTCCAGCCTTTCTTCAATTTAAACCTGAACTTTAAAATAAGGAGCCCATGATCTGACCACAGTCAGCTCCAGATCTTGTTTTTGCTGACTGTAAAGGCTCAACTCACACGCTAGTAAAGTGATGCTTAAAATTGTCCAAGCCAGGCTTCAGCAATACGTGAACCGTGAACTTCCAGATGTTCAAGCTGGTTTTAGAAAAAGCAGAGGAACCAGAAATCAAACTGCAACATCTGCTGGATCATTGAAAAAGCAAGAGAGTTCCAGAAAAACATCTATTTCTGCTTTATTGACTATGCCAAAGCCTTTGACTGTGTGGATCACAATAAACTGTGGAAAATTCTGAAAGAGATGGGAACACCATACCACCTAACCTGCCTCTTGAGAAATCTGTATGCAGGTCAAGAAGCAACAGTTAGAACTGGACATGGAACAACAGACTGGTTGCAAATAGGAAAAGGAGTACGTCAAGGCTGGATATTGTCACCCTGCTTATTTAACTAATATGCAGAGTACATCATGTGAAATGCTGGGCTGGATGAAACACAAGCTGGAATCAAGATTGCCGGGAGAAATATCAATAACCTCAGATATGCAGATGATACCACGCTTATGGCAGAAAGTGAAGAAGAACTAAAGAGGTTCTTGATGAAAGTGAAAGAGGAGAGTGAAAAAGTTGGCTTAAAGCTCAACTTTCAGAAAACTAAGATCATGGCATCCTGTCCCATCACTTCATGGCAAATAGATTGGGAAACAGTGGCTGACTTTATTTTTATGGGCTCCAAAATCACTGCAGATGGTGATTGCAGCCATGAAATTAAAAGACACTTACTCCTTGGAAGGAAAGTTATGACCAACCTAGATAGCATATTCAAAAGCACAGACATTACTTTGCCAACAAAGGTCCGTCTAGTCAAGGCTATGGTTTTCCCAGTGGTCATGTATGGATGTGAGTGTTGGACTATAAAGAAAGCTGAGTGCCAAAGAATTGATGCTTTTGAACTGTGGTGTTGGAGAAGACTCTTGAGAGTCCCTTGGACTGCAAGGAGATCCAACCAGTCCATTCTAAAGGGGATCAATCTGGGTGTTCACTGGAAGGTCTGATGTTGAAGCTGAAACGCCAATACTTTGGCCACCTGATGCGAAGAGCTGACTCATTTGAAAAGACCCTGATGCTGGTAAAGATTGAGGGCAGGAGGAGAAGGGGCCAACAGAGCATGAGATGGTTGGATGGCATCACTGACTCAATGGACATGGGTTTGGGTGGTCTCTGGTAGTTGGTGATGGACAGGAAGGCCTGGCGTGCTGCAGTTCATGGGTTCGCAAAGAGTCGGACATGACTGAGTGACTGAACTGAACTGAAAGAGTTTCTCCATCCTTGGCTGCAAAGAATATAACCAATCTTATTTCTGTATTAACCATCTGGTAATATTCAAGTGTAGATGGTATCTTGTGTTGTTGGAAGAGGGTATTTGCTATTACCAGTGTGTTTTCTTGGCAAAACTGTATTAGCCTTTGCCCTGCCTCATTTTGTAGTCCAAGTTCAAACTTGCCTAAGTTTGCATTGTTTACTGAGTTTGCATTCTAATCCCCTGTGATGAAAAGAGTATCTTTTTTTGGTGTTAATTCTAGAAGGTATTGCAGATTTTAATAGAACCATTCTTCATAGATTTCTTTAGGTTCCATTTTTACCATAGTGTCACCATCACTGAAACATCCATTCATCCTGTTCTGGGTCAAGTGATTCCTCATACCCAAATCTTCTCCAAGGAGCCCTCTAAATGGTACACTCTAGAAGACAATAAAAGTTTGAGACGTTTTTCACAGTTAGGAAAGTTATGTATGTCTCATTTCCCAAAGATTACAAGCATTGGAACAATAAAACCTGTCTCATAGGGTTTTGATATTTAGATTAGGTAATGAATCGGGAATGCATTCTACAGTTCCTGACATATAGTAAGTTCAGTAAATATCAACTTTCTATAGTCTGCTAAAACCTGCCTTTCCTTCAGTGTCCAGATCTGTGATCTGCTTCTCATCCCCATCCCCCTGCCACAATATCAGTTCAGGGATGGAAGCTTCTAGGACATTTACTTAATCTCTTCTTTTCCTGGAGACAGTCATTATTTTTCCTTTACCCTTTTTTTTTTTTCCTTCTTCTTTTTTTTTTTTCTAATTTTATTTTATTTTTAAACTTTACATAATTGTATTAGTTTTGCCAAATATCAAAATGAATCCGCCACAGGTATACATGTGTTCCCCATCCTGAACCCTCCTCCCTCCTCCCTCCCCATACCATCCCTCTGGGCCATCCCAGTGCACCAGCCCCAAGCATCCAGCATCGTGCATCGAACTGGACTGGCAACTCGTTTCTTACATGATATTTTACATGTTTCATTGCCATTCTCCCAAATCTTCCCACCCTCTCCCTCTCCCACAGAGTCCATAAGACTGTTCTATACATCAGTGTCTCTTTTGCTGTCTCGTACACCGGGTTATTGTTACCATCTTTCTAAATTCCATATATATGTGTTAGTATACTGTGTTTATGTTTTTCCTTCTGGCTTACTTCACTCTGTATAATAGGCTCCAGTTTCATCCACCTCATTAGAACTGATTCAAATGTATTCTTTTTAATGGCTGAGTAATACTCCATTGTGTATATGTACCACAGCTTTCTTATCCATTCATCTGCTAATGGACATCTAGGTTGCTTCCATGTCTTGGCTATTATAAACAGTGCTGCTATGAACATTGGGGTACACGTGTCTCTTTCCCTTCTGGTTTCCTCAGTGTGTATGCCCAGCAGTGGGGTTGCTGGATCATAAGGCAGTTCTATTTCCAGTTTTTTAAGGAATCTCCACACTGTTCTCCATAGTGGCTGTACTAGTTTGCATTCCCACCAACAGTGTAAGAGGGTTCCCTTTCCTCCACACCCTCTCCAGCATTTATTATTTGTAGACTTTTGAATCGCAGCCATTCTGACTGGCGTGAAATGGTACCTCATAGTGGTTTTGATTTGCATTTCTCTGATAATGAGTGACGTTGAGCATCTTTTCATGTGTTTGTTAGCCATCTGTATGTCTTCTTTGGAGAAATGTCTATTTAGTTCTTTGGCCCATTTTTTGATTGGGTCGTTTATTTTTCTGGAGTTGAGCTGTAGGAGTTGCTTGTATATTTTTGAGATTAGTTGTTTGTCGGTTGCTTCATTTGCTATTATTTTCTCCCATTCTGAAGGCTGTCTTTTCACCTTGCTAATAGTTTCCTTTGATGTGCAGAAGCTTTTAATGTTAATTAGGTCCCATTTGTTTATTTTTGCTTTTATTTCCAATATTCTGGGAGGTGGGTCATAGAGGATCCTGCTGTGATGTATGTCGGAGAGTGTTTTGCCTATGTTCTCCTCTAGGAGTTTTATTTTGATATCATATACAACTAGCTACATTGATACATTGATCCACCCAGGTTGCTGAAAGGACATAGATGCAAGAGGTGAGGTTTGATTTTGGCTTTCCTAAAAACAGTAAAATCAAGGTCATCTTGCATGTTTACTACCTATTGGATATAGTATTTTTGATTTGGATCTCTAAGATTTTGCCACTCTGGTTAAGTTTTCTCTTTTTATTGATTTATGAGCTTTTAATATATTCTGCATTTTATTCATTTTTCAAAAATGTCTTTTTCATATATTACCTTCCACACTGGCATTGACTTTCCACTCTCTTAGCAGTGATTTTCAAGAATGACCAAAAAAAAAGCAATTTAAAAATATACTTTCATGCTCATAAAAATCTCCCTTGTAAGTTTTATTTGTTTTCTTTAGAAAATTTAGAAATGATTTCCTTTTGTGACTGCTGTTGCTTGTGATGATAGTCAGGTGTCACTCTTAATGATATTTCCCAGAATACAATGCATCAATTTCCCATGAGTATTAGCAAGATTTTTTCCCACTAAAATAGACCCTTGGATTTGTCTTCAGTGCCTTGCAAACTTCTGCTAAAGCCATACTGGTCAACTTGCAGAACTTCTTATTCATCTTTATGACTTTCCACATAGCAATGCTCCTGAATAAGCAGCTTGCTTCATAGGAAGTCAAGTACAATAGTGGATGGAGGTTCTTGCTATGATAAAGAGCTTATGGAACGGGTAATGGATTGAGATAGTTATAAATCCTAGTTACAATCATGTGGTCATTTGCAGTAACAAAAGCTATACTAGTTATAAAATTATTTTCATTTTATATGAATGTATTTATGTATACATTAACCATTTTTAACTTCCCTCTCCTGTTTGTCTGCCTATTATAACATACAATATGCCACTACAAATTAATCTTTATCTCGTTGTATCTCAGTAGTTAAGATACAGGATTCAGTGGGAGAGTGTGATTTAGCTAGAAGAGGAAAGAATCTTAAACGGATAAATGAACTCGGTATTCTCTTTGAAGGAGACAGCTTGTTTTGGTTGAATGAAGAATAATTGCATCATATTAACAAGAAGCACAATTTTCCTGTGCTCCTTATTAGAAAGCTGTGATGTTCACGGAGGTACTGATGAATGCCTAGTTAACATGGGAAGTTAACTAGTTAAACTATTATGATCGCTTATGTACAGTCTCAACAATATGAAAATCTGTTTCCCAAGGTTTGCTTCCTTGTATTCTTCTGGGTCAGAGTTGGCCATGAAAGAGATTCGTTTAAGTTTTGGAAGGTACTTATGATGAAGTAGCATGTTTCTATGTTCCTCAGGTTGGTGCAGGGCTCCAGGCACTATGGCAATACATACTGTTGCTGCTGCTCTGATAGTTCAACTTACTGTTGACTTAAAACCCCTCGACCTTCCACCAGATATCTTACTCATGTTCTCTTTATATTAGACCAAGTATGCATGTAGCATGATGGCAAATGACATCCACTTCTCCTGAAGGTCACCCACTACTGTACGACTGAAGGAGGTAAGAGACAGACAAGTTTTAGAGTGTCTTGTGGGTTCCGTTGTCCTCATACACTTCCATACATGTCACAGTTTGTCCATGCTTTTGTCCACATCCAACTTTCCTTCACAAATGTTACTCTAGTTGACTTACACTGAATTCAACCCAACACCAAATACAAATATAACATTATGGACTCTTCTACCAGCTCTACCTGTTGCCTGTGTTCTAATCCTTATAACTTATCTCTTACTCTACATCACTGGTGTTTTTCCTTCTTGGATTGTGCCCCGACACAAAATCTGAGAGGAAAGGACTAAGGAAATGATTTTCATGACAATTTCAGCTTCTAGATCCAGATTTGTGATGTGAGCCTCTTTAGGTGAAACTGCTGTCTATATTATTATGGAGCAAATTTTCAAATTTAGACAACTTTACACATGTTCTGTGTGGCTGATTTTAAAGTAAAAAATTCAGGAGAAAAATGTATCAGTAGAAAGTTACTCTGGACACCTGCTTCCAAATGACATAGAAGGAGCTTTTATTTAGAATTAAATCTTCTGATCCAGACCACAGATGAAGCAACCGCAGGACTACCATTTCTTGTCTGGGGTCTGCAGGTGTGTGTTTCAGTCTGGGTCCCACAGCAGGGGGGCTCTCTCTTATTAAGCTCTGGGGTTTTTGTTCAGCTTTTCCTATTACTTCAACCACTGTGAGTTCCCAGACAGCACAGAAGTACTTTGCAGAGTCTTCCAGCTGTAAGTCTGAAATGGTGAGGCTGATGGATTTACGTGATATCTGAAGATCTGTAGTGTAGCGGCCATCCCTTGCTTTCTGGCTAGAGGAAACCTGACCAATAAGGTAAATCATCTCTCCACTGGGAAGTTGTTTATACCAAAAGATTCTGAAACTGCTCAGTCTTGTCTCATATTGACACCTCAGGGTGACTACCTCCCCAACTTGACTGGAAATGTCTGGCTGGTCTTGAGCAACTCTCTGGGCTACACTGGATCCTGTGGGGAAAATCAGAAAACAGAGATGAAGCAGTGAATAAAATAGTATAGGAATTAGATTTTAAAAAGCCAAGCTGAAATCATAAGATGTGTGCTTCTCTTTTAGAATACCTACCAGAGAAGATGAAGGCCAGGAACACCCAGGGCAGACTAGAAAGCAGCATGAGGCATGGATTCCCCTGCTCAAATGTGCCTAGTTCTGCCTCAAGCTGAGAGTTCAGTGTCTGAGTGCCTGGCAGCGCATATACATAGTATCTGGTTCCTGTGTGACTCCTTCAAACAGGAAGTGGGCTTTGTCATGTTCATAGGTAACATGGTCTGTGCACAGACGGGGAAAAAAAAATCTAGCTCACCACAAACCTTTCTTTGTCTATTTTTCTTTCACAGGTAATTAAATTAGGCTGAGCTTGAAAGGGGGCTTTGCAAAAGCAATTATTTTAAAGGTTTGAACTGAGTGGAATTGAAGAACAAACAAGTTGATATTTGCTTATGATTATTCTGCAGAATAATTTTTCCATCCCATTTAATATAGAATTTTTTTACGTTTTTATTGGTGTTTGGTTGATTTATAGTTTTGTGTTACAGCAAAATGAAATGTGCTTTGACAGAGGAATGAATAAAATGTGTTACTTATGTACAATTTTATTATTGTTATTCTTTAGTCACTAAGTAGTGTCTGACTCTTTGGGATCCATGGACTGTATCCTGCTAGGCTCCTCTTTCCATGGGATTTCCCAGGCAAGATACTGGAGTGGGGTGCCATTTCCTTTTCCAGGGATCTTCCTGAGCCAGGAATCGAACCCGCGTGTCCTGCTTGGCAGGTGGATTCTTTACCACAGAGCCACTGGGGAAACCCCACCGTGAAATTCCTCAGCCATGAAAAAGAACAAAATAATGCTGTTTGTAACAAAATGAGCAGACTAAAATAAAATTTAGTATAAGCAATGAACCCTTCTTATAATCTACTTATTTACTAGTCATTCATTTAACCTATACTTACATTTCTCCATCCAAAATCTAAATACTCTATTTAAAAACTCACAGACTTTTGCCCATCTTGGTGAAAGGCAGTCTTATCCAAAATTTTTAACTTATTTTTTTATAGGTTTTAGTGCTGTACTTGGTTTTTTCAATACATAAAATTATTTCTACATCAACTGATAAAATACCAGTCCTTCTGACTTTCAGAGTCTATTCCACTTTTTATGTTTGTATGAGTTTATAACAAGAATAAAATAATTATTCTTTTGAAACTTGATATTGAATCTTATTTATCAGACTTTAAGGGGGATCAGGATATTCAGTCCCGTTCCTTCCACAAGTAGAATTGTACTTATTGGATCATGTGTCTTAGAATTGTCCTCATGTTATTTTTTCTGTCTCACTGGCTCAAAGTGTTCAGTCTCACTAGTTAGTTGCTTGTTCTTTTTTCTTTCTGTTAGTAAAATTAAGATAAGCATGTCAGTTCTTTCTGTGCCATAATACTATAATGCACTCCAAGAAAACTTGGTATCTACAGACTCCAAGCACACACTATACCTCTACAGCACAGAAGGCAATGACTGAAATTTTGTAAACTGTTACCTGTTCGTTTGAATGTAGCTGTTAATTTTCCATTTGGTTTTACCATTTTAAAGGATGAATTAGTATAAAAGAACCAAAGGCAAAAAAAAAAAAAAAACACACACAAAAAAAAAACAAAAAAAAGAAAGTACAGACAAGGTCTCTAAAACAGTGCCAACTCCTTGCTTTAAAGTTGCTTGAGTGGTGTTGTTAATGACTGATGCATGGAGGAGAGTGCATGTTTAGTTGAGACATCTTCTCCTCTGTCCCATTTCACCTCTGAGTGCTGACAGGCAGCTGATGCCCTGGTTTGCATTACCAAACCTACTTGTATTTAAGTAGAAGAGATCACGAATGTCCACAGCAAGTGGGCAGCAGCATGGTATTGTATTGTAGCATATATAATTATAGATATTATATATATACTAGAAAATTGATATTGATAAAATATTACTAAAATACAGATGATAATCTGATATATTAGCTTTATATGCACTCTTTTTTATGCTCTGAAATTTTATCACTGGTACAGGTTTTTGTACCATCACTAAAATCATGATGCAGAATTGTTCCATCTCCCTAGAGCAAACCATTTTCACACTTCCTCCACCCCCGGCTACTCATGATGACCTCTAGCAACTACTGATCTTTTCATCTCTATATTTTGTCCTATTGTGAATGCTGTATAAGTAAATTCATACCTTATGCATGCAGTTGTAATAATACGGTGTGTAAGCATGTATCATGTAGTCTTCTGAGATACTTTTTTTCATTCAGCATTGAGATCCATCTAGGCTGTTGCATGAATCAATAGTAAGTTTCTTTTAATCACTACAGACTGTCCCCAGCTTGTGAAACCCAACTTAGGGTTTTTCATGGTACGGGAGTGAGAAACCAGCATATGCACTCACTAGAAATCATACTTTGCATTTTTAATTTTTATCTTTTCCCATGCTAGCAACATGCTGTATGACCTTCTCTAGTGATGCTGGGCAGCAACAGCAAGCTGAGCTCTCAGTCAACCCTGGGATTATGAGAGTAAACAATTGATCCACTTACAGCCATTCTGTACCCATACAGCCATTCTGTTTTTCACTTTCAGTACATCACCTTTAAGATTAGGCCAGGCAAAACTCTGATGTGCAGTAGGTTAAGTATATTATATGCCTTTTCCACTTACAACATTTTCAACTTAAAATGGTTTATTTAAACTTAACCTTATCGAAGTTGAGATAGATCTATGAATAATATTGTACTGAATGGGTGTACCACAGCATATTTATCTATTCACACAATGAAGAACGTTTGGCTGGGTTCCAGTTTTTGGCCATCACATATATAGTTTCCATGAATATTCAAGTACAAATTTTGTGTGAGCATAAGTTTTTCATCATTCCATTATAAATACCCATAAAGGAGTGTGATTGCTGAATTGTAAGGTGAGTGAATATTTAAGTTTATGTGGAACTGCTAAGCTGTCTTCCAGAATGACTGTTCCATTTACCTACCAGCAATGTATGAGTGATCCAATTTCTCTACATTATTGCCAGAACTTGGTATCATCATTATTTTTCATTTTAGCCATTAAGAAAGATGTGGAGTGGTATTTCATTGTGGTTTTAATTTGCATTTCCCTGATGGTTAATGATGTTGAACATATGTTTACATGCTTATTTCCCTAACACCTGGCTCTTCCACGAAATGTCTGGGTGAACCATTTTCCATTTGGACTACTTCTTTTCTTCCTGCTGAGTTTAGACAATCATTGCATTCTAAATACCATCCTTTGATGAAAATACAGTGTGAAAATATTTCCTGCCATTCTGTGGTATGTCTTTTTCACTCTCTTAATAGTATCTTTCACAGAGCAAGCACTTTTACTCTTGATGAAATATTTTATTTTTTATGGATTGTGCTTTGATGTCATGACAAAAATCATTTTGTCCAACACTTGGTCCTGAAGATTTTTTTTTTTCAAAAAGATTTATAGTTTTAAATTTTACACTTGGATGTATGGTCCACTTTGCGATTTTCCTCGAATTTTTGTATAAAGTGTGAAATTTAGGCCAAGATTCAGTTATTTGCCTAGGAATATCCAATATTTCCTAAATCATTTGCTCATACAACTATCATTTCTCCATTGAATAGTCATTTCACCTTCGCCAAAAAAATCAGATTTCCCCACTTTCTCATATCCCCACTTGGGATGAACAGTAGCATTATCCTGTTAATGATTTTTTTATTATCTCTTTTTATTGAACTTTTTGTCTTGTATTGGAGTAGAGCCACTTAGCAATGTTGTGATAGTTTCAGGTGGACAGCAGAGGGGCTCTATCCTTTTAACACTGTAGCATCTATTGTTTACTTTTTCATTCTTTATATTTCTAATTTGTGTTTTCTCTTTTTTCACCATGATAATTCTACCTAGGAATATAGTTTATTAATCTTTTAAGCAAAATTAACTTTGTATCTCATGGTTATTTCTATTATTTTATTTATGTTTTACCAGTTTGACATTTTATTATTTTCTTATTTCAGTTTATATTAGTTGTAATTTGTTCTTCTTTTTCTATCTTTTTTGCTGAAAGCTTACATAATTGTTTTGCAGCCTTTTTCTTTAGTAGTACAGGTATTTAAAGAGGAATTCTACCTATGTGTATTAGCTGTATCTCATAACATTTATATGTATATGTCCTCACTATATTTTTTCTCACAATATTTTCTAATAGCCAAGTAATTATTTCTTTAACCTATGGGTTATTCTAAATTTCAATGCTTCAATTTCAAATATTTGGGCATTTCTAAAGATATCATTTTGCTATTGATTTTTAAAGTCAATTTCACTTTTGATCAAAGAATAAATTCTATACAATTTCAATTTTCTTAAATATATTAAAACTTTTTATGCACAAACTGATGTGTGTGTGTGTCTGTGAGTATATTTCTGCACAGAAGTAGGTGGCTGAGTCCCCAGGCTGGGAAGTTGTGATGTGCAGTGAAGGCTGTTTGACACTCTTATTGAGGGGAACTGTGAGTCTTCCTTTTTATTCACAACCAAACATATGGTTATCAAGAGTGCAGGGCCTTAACCATGGTGCTGCTGATACCATTCCTTTAATATTCCTTGTGTACTCAGTCGTGTCCAATTCTTTGTGACCTCATGGAATATAGCCCATCAGGCACCTCTGTCCATGGGATTCTCCAGGCAAGAATACTGGAGTGGGTTGCCATTTCTTTCTCCAGGGGATCTTCCCGAGCCAGGGATGGAACCTGGGTCTCCCGCATTGTAGGCAGATGCTTTACTGTCTGAACCACCAGGGAAGTCCGTGGGAAGTAGTCAAATGTACTCTTCTCATAAGTACAGTTCAGAATGGAAATCTCTCTTTCCTGGACTGTTTCCTGGATTGAGGGCTCTGTTTGAGATTAAGAGCAAAGACAAGAGTCTCTTTTTGCATGGGTGTGGTTGTGAAGAGAATGCTGCTCCCATCTCTAAATTCAAAATGTTTTAGATGAGGGAGACTAAGGAGCAACCACAAGAGAGAGAAATATATTATACTGGTCAGTTCTTAGTTAAGGCCATGTGAAAGGGATTTTCACAGAGGCTATTGCTTCCTTAACTAAAATGGAGTGTAAAGATAATCATTCCAAAGCTGCTTTATAAATGTTCCTCTCTCTCTTCCATTTCACCAGACTTTGAAATCCAAAGACAAGATGAACTTCCTTATCTGTTATTACAGCAAACCAGAACCAAGCACCAGATTCTGGGATAATGTTAACGATAAAGATGTTGGCTAATAAATCTCATTGACTGCATAGCATGCCACAGTGTTTCAGGAGCCCTTTAATATTTAAGGATATGGCAGGTACTGTTCATTATCTACAAGTAGATTTACTTCTTCATCCTTACCAGAATCCCAATATTCTGTTTGTTAGCAATGTTCCTAGAGAAAAATGTGTAACTTCCCCACACTTTCATTGCTTGAGATCAGCTTGAACTCTGTTGTAATCAATAAGATGTAAGCATCTTGAGCGATTTATCACCCTTTCATGTTCACTAGAGTTTTCTACTTTTCCTAATAAGGCCAAATGTCAATGTGTTGGTACCTTGATACTACATGCGTTGCATGTGTGCGAAGTCACTTCAGTCATGTCTGACTCTTTCTGATCCTATGTACTGTAGCCCTCCAGGTTCCTCTGTCCATGGGATTCACCAGGCAAGAATACTGGAGTGGATTGTCATGCCCTCCTCCAGGGGATCTTCCTGACCAGAGATCGAACCCGAGGCTCCTGCGGTTCCTGCATTGCAGGCGGATTCTTTATCACTGAGCCACCAAGGAAGTCCTGATACTAAAGATCAAAATCACACATTTGTACCTCAGATAGATGAAAAAGGCAAATGACACATTTCTCAACTATGATCTATTAATAGAAAGTCAATGCTTACACATGGTCAGAAGTCATGCTTGTTTCACAAATGTGTTCTTACTTAAATATTTCATTAGCAGAAAAGGAAAACTAGAATGAAAGCACCTAGAAATTTTAGTTTTAGTTGATTGTCACCTTATAACTAAGAATTAATAAGAGGTCATCATGTATCATTTTAGTTTTTATTGGAGTTTTATATTCATATAAGAAAATGTAATATAAGGGTCAGTTCACTCAGCATGGTATATTTTCACATAAGCAACACCATTATAACAGGCACTCAGATCAAGAAACAGAGCATTATCAGCCCTTCAGAGCTCCCTTTATGATATTGACCCATTTATAACAGTATTCTGATATCTACCAGTGTAAATTAGCTATGTCAGCTTATGCACCTTGTGGGAATGACATGTTTATTGACCATTTGAATATCTTCTGTTGTCAAATGCCTACTTCAGACTTTTGTCTTTTCTATCAATTTGTTTGTTTTCTTGTTGATTTGAAGGAGATATTTTGAAATCAAAATGAGCCCTTTGATAGCATGATAATATATTTTATAGCTAATCTTTGCTAATGTAATATTTTTATAATTAATAATATTAACTTTGATAATACTGTAAAAATATTCACTGCTGTTGCTGCCAAGTTGCTTCAGTGTGTCCGACTCTGTGCATCCCCATAGAGGGCAGCCCATTAGTTACCCTTTAATAGATTTTCTAGCTATCCTTTTAACTCTTGAATACTTTTAATGGCAATTTTAATATACATCAGTTTTTTAATGAAAGGTAGTTGGTTTACAATGTTGTGCCCATCTCTGCTATACAGAAAGTGACACAAAAAATGAATGTATATATGAATATAGAGCAGTTTTGATGCTTAGCCATGTTTGTGTCCTGTTTAAGAAATGTGTACCTAACACAAAGTAATGAACAAGTTTTTTATTTTTTCCATTAACTTCATACATTATTCTTATATTCAGATCTGCACTCTGACTGCTATTTATATATGATCTGAAGACCATAATACACTTCTCCATAGGAAAAATGATGGAATGTCACTTATTGAAATGAAAATCCTTTATCCTTGGTGCATAAAGGTAAATGTTTTCCAATTTTTACTGTAACACAATTTCAGTATTAATTTTACCACAAAATTTTACTTTGTCACCCTCTCCATCTGCTTATATCATTCTCCTTTATTTCAGTTTTTCTTGTTTTTAGAATTTTTTAAAGCGTTTTATAGTTATCATATATTTATTACTTGGATGATGCAGTTTTCTAAACTTTCGTTCTAGTTACTAAAATGAATTATTTTCAGAAGTTTTCTCCTCCTCTTTGTGCCCAGGATGCTTTCTTTTCCATGTGCTGTATTGTATGTACACTTGTTATTAGTTAGTTTGAGAATCACTTAGTATGTTGCCTGTTTTATGCAATTCTGGTGTAACAAATGAATTAGATATTCTTCTTACTTTAGATTCAGTCCCTCAGATATGCAAACAGGTAGAAATTGCAAAACGTTAGAATCCTCAGTGTGCACTGCTAACAGTCTCTTCCTGATTCAATTTATTAATGTATTAGTTGTAGGGAAAAACAGTTAAAAGACACAGTGAGCCAATGGAGCTCCAAGTTCCTAACTCGGTTATTTTTCTTGTGAGATCATCTGCTCATGGTGAATCTCTGTTGGTAGAATTAGTGATAGAACTAATGACAGTTCTATTAAACAGTACTCACTAATTCTGTGATTTCTAAAGATACATTTGGTAGAAGGTTTTAAAGCAGGACACACTTGGTATAAGGATAGCACATGATTTTTTTGTAATTGGTAAGGATTATTTCTGAACGAAGATGAAAAAACAGGAATGAGAAAGGCTTTTTAAAATCTGTTCACCACATTTGGGTTGGCAAGCACTGTGTTTCCAATGGCCATGGGTTGCTGAAATACCATATGGGCTTTTAACACCTTTGTTGGCATATAGTTATGGAAGATGACGTGAATGAGAATACCAGTTGATATCCAAATAACTATTTTTTGTATCCATTTTTCTAAAATTAGGAGAATTCCCTGCCTCATTGGAGGAATGAGTTAAGCACAATTTAAATCTTTAAAAATATCTGGTGTTAACCACTTTATGAGAAACGCAATGTATTGGCAATTTTAATGGAAGAAAGAATTTTGAGTTGGAATAAACTAAAGTTTCACAGGAAGACCTTAACAAAGTACTTGGGAACCTATCTCACTAACAATGATAGGAAAGAGGAGGAAAGAGAGGAAAGAAGAAAAAGAAAGAGGGAGGGTGGAAGGAAAAGAAAGGGAAATAGAAGAATAGGATTAATGAGTTTATGAATGAATAAGTATTTTCAAATATACCCGTCTTCATTGTGAAATCCGTGTGATGTTGACTTTCTTTTATATTTTTAAAGATATAACTCACCCTTTCAATATTTTATTGCATCCCTAGCGATGAGCACCAAAGAATTGATGCTTTTGAACTGTGGTGTTGGAAAAGACTCTTGAGAGTTCCTTGGACTGCAAGGAGATCCAACCAGTCCATCCTAAAGGAGATCAGTCCTGGGTGTTCATTGGTAGGACTAATTCTGAAGCTGAAACTCCAATACTTTGGCCACCTGATGCAAACAGCTGACTCATTTGAAAAGACCCTTAAGCTGGGAAAGATTGAGGGCAGGAGGAGAAGGGGACGACAGAGGATGAGATGGTTGGATGGCATCACCGACTCAATGGACATAGGTTTGAGTGGACTCTGGGAGTTGGTGATGGACAGGGAGGCCTGGCGTGCTGTGATTCATGGGGTCACAAAGAGTCAGACATGACTGAGCAACTGAACTGAACTGAACTGAACTAGCAATTATTAGTAACATCAGTCATAAATATTTCTTTACTCAATAAATATTTGTTGAACACTTACTATATGTTGGGTACTGTGCTGATTACTGAGAACTTCAATAAATAAAAGAAATGAAAAGATATGTTTCAGAAAAAGTGAAGTAAGGAAACAGAAAGTGAGCTCAAAGGCCGTGAAGAGGAGGAAATGAGTGAAAAAGTGACTGGAGGGATATGCTGATTTGGAAAATGCTACAGCACCTCTCATTGTGCTTTCCAAGATTGAGTACAAGTATCTGTTCCTTCATCTCTGACTCACAAATCAAAGCAATTTTCAAAGCATAAAGACAGCAATATACATTTAGGTACACATCCTATGCAGCAGGATAGTTTTCTCAGTCATTTTGATGATCCAAGAACATTATGTTAGTGATGCCGCTCACATCAAGGGCCAGAATGCCTCCTTATTACTATCTCTGTCTTGTGCCTAATTTCATCTATATATTTTCTCTTGGGGAAAATGTGTGGCTGATAAGGAGCTAGGGATGTTTCAGAATCCTGCTACAATCAGTAAAATATATTTCTACTGCTATTTGGATTCTGTCTCTTTACAGAATTAAGGATTACTGCTTTTCTTGAGTCACAACATATGCCTTTTATTCTAACACTTGACATTTTGCCCTAAAATGTGTGTCACCTCCAGCTATGAGAATTGTGATTCATTCCACTGATGACTTTCCAGTTGACTCATTATTTCAGGGCTTTCTTCTTACTGTTACTTCCAGGAAGGCCAAATTGAACTACACATGCTGAAATTTTGGAGCTTGACATTAGCAGATTTAAAAATAAATATAACAGTTGGTCTAAGACATATTAAGACAAAGATAGGCAACTTTTAAAATCTCTTTGAGGCTTAGCTTTCTAAGAGGTACCATAGATCTCAGAATAACTCCCTAAATGGTAATGGAGAATAAAAGATACATTTAGGGCTTTTTAAAAGACGCTGATTTTAAAGCTAAAAATAAATAAATTTTTGATAGATTTGACAGTGTAAGAAAGGTAGTATGTTAGAATAAAACATACAAGTAAATATGAAAGTCAAAATATCATGTAAGATGTCAAAATAATTCTAGCAAACAAAAATAAAGCTAAGTTAATGGGAAAAAATGGTCAAAAGATAGGAACAAGAATATGAACAAGGTTGAATGACAGAGTGCCAATATACAGAGGAAAAGTTGCTCGAAAGCACTAGGTATCAGTAAAATGTCTATAGATAAAGTACATTTGGATTGTTAAAATGAAAAAGGCTGGTAATTCTCAATTTTTAGAGAGTGAAAAGTACACCTTCTCACTCCCTGTTGGTTGAAGTATAATTGTTTATACCATTTCAATGGAAAGTTGTCACTTTATCAAAAAAATTTAAATGCACCTTGTTTTGAAAATAGCCATTCCAGTTCAGAAATTTCATTACAATAGACATGTCCTCTTATATACAAAAGTCAATCTACAAAGTTCTATAAAGATAACACTCTTTAGGATAGCACAGTAATAGAAACAAATACTTATTAAGGTAAACATAATTAATAATAGAATGTTTCAGAGTACTACACAGGCATTATAAAGAATGAATTGGACCACTTCCCAGGTGGCACAGTGGTAAAGAATCCTCCTACAATGCAGGAGACAAAGGAGACAAGATTTGATTCCTGGATCAGGAAGATCTTCTGGAGAAGGAAATGGCAACCCGCTCCAGTATTCTTCCCTGGAAAATCCCAAGGACAGAGGAGCCCGGCAGGCTACAGTTCTTGAGGTCTCAAAGAGTCGGACATGAAAGAAAACTTTGGAACAGGAGAATTATTTGTATTTTTCTCACTTTTAGGTTGAGACTAACACACTGGAACCAACATTTTATTGACATGAGAAAGAACCATGAAAAATTGCTAATGCTTCTCACTTTGTTTCTATGTTGCAATTGGGATTCTTAGTATTCCCATAATTCCCAAAATTCTTCTCAGCCACATCAACCAATGACGCACTTCTTCCTTGTCCTTTTCTTCTTTTCTTTATCCATCTTCCTCTCTTCTCCTTCCCTTCATTTTCCTCATCTCTTACTGCTCTCTGACTCTCCTTCTAGATGAGTCTAGATTTGCTCTCATGACTGCTCCCCCACTGTGTCCTCCCTTCTTCCCACAAGAAAGATACTGCACAGGTGCAGCCCCGTCTGTCCCAGTGTGCCTCTCTCGGGACGCAGTAGTACACAGCGGTGTCTCTCAGGGTGACCTGGGGCAGGACCAAGGTGCTGGACTTTCTGTCTGAAGCGATGGTCAGAGAAGCTGTGCTCCTGATCACTGTGCCTCGTAAGCCATGAACGACATACTGTGGACTCTGATTGGGATTTTGCTGATACCAACATATATACTCATTTCTACCAATGGTAGAGTGGTTACAAGACAGGGTTACATCCTGTCCTTCAGGATAATCCATGGAGCTGGGCTGGGTGGTCTTAGCATCAGTCACAGTCCCTGGGGGGTTAAGAAATCAAATTAGTTCCAGAGTACAAATAAGCGTAATTCTATGGATCAAGTGCATAACCCTCTCATAACTGTCTGGCCCTAACCCCTACTCTTGTGTTTCTATTTATGTCCTGGAAAAATATTATTGGTGTTCAATATTGGAACTGCAAGAAGATCAAACCAGTTATCTGAAAGGAAATGAACCCTAAATATTCACTGGAAGGACTGATGCTGGAACTGGGGCTCCAATAATTTGTACACCTAATGAGAAGAGCTGACTCATTGAAAAATACCCTGATGCTGGGAAAAATTGAAGACAAAAGGAGAAGGGGGTGTTAGAGGATGAGGAGGTTAAACAATGTCACCATCTCAATGGACATTAATTTGAGCATATTCCAGGACATAATAGAGGACAGAGGAGCCTGGCACACTGCTGTCCATTTGATCATAAAAGTTGGATACAACTTAGTGACTAAAAACAACAAAATTATGGAGACCAAAGATATGTGGCAAGAATAAGAGATCCATAGGCTTTGTTCCATGGGTCCTTGGCTCAATAAACCCAGAGATTTCCTACAACCTGCTTACTTCTAAGGACTCTTCTGGAATCATAGCCAAGGTTTAATATGTCATGTAGAAGTTTGTGTCCCTAGCAAATCCATGATTGGTTCTCAATTCCATCACTATAGTGCTGAATAAAGCACAGGGAGAGGAGTAGCGAGCAAATAACTCTTTGTGGTCCTTTCCCCTCAAATCATCCCTTGTAGACACAGAACACTTACCCAAGATCAGAAACACTGTTACTCCAGTCACCAGCCTCATACTTCAGGGACAAACCAGGATCATGGGCTCAGAGTTCAAGCTTGGGTCTGATCCTTGGCTTAAGGAGGCTCCAGAGAACAGAGGCAACAGCTGTTAGTAAAGACTTACAACGAGTGCAGATATTGCTGTGTTGTTGCTAGGACCTTCTCAGCCAATGATCAAGCAATCCCTTATCTAGGTCTTCCTCCCCTGTCTTAGTCATGTCCATAAAATATGGTGAAACATCCCCAGCTCACAGTGAAATCATTTCTGAAGTTTAATGTCTGCCTCTGGAAAAGGAATATCGATCACAATGATGTGTCTATGCACAAACGTTGGTCTTTCATTTGTTTCTTAAGAAATTGGCTGATGCTCCATGAAGCTTGCAGAGCATAATATTTAATCCCAGAAAAATGTACTGAGCTCTGTGTAGTAAGATAATGAAAATTTCCATCCACATTCCAGAAAGTGTATGGAAGATTCAAAAGTAGGCAGTGATGTGCTCTGAGAGATGGAAAAATAAATAACATTGAGACTAAAAGCTACACATCCTGGAGCTTGGAGCTCTTGTAAGTGTTCTTGGAATCATGCATCTATCACCATCTAGGTAGACATTTTTCATGCATCTGTTCTTAATATACTAACTGATTGACATAGACAGAGTTCACCTCATCCTCTCTGAACAGTGGTCCATAATCCTCATGTTCCCTATGCCTATGCTTGTGGGTGTTGTATAGCAAGGATGCTAAGGCAGAGGAATAGACAGAAAGAAAGGCAAAGTAGAGGGGGGGTGGAGGTGGGTGTGAGTGGTATAAAAAGTCGGAGGAGGGAAAAAAAAGCGTGTAAGGAATAGAAAAGTGAAGGGATAATCAGAGCAGGGAAATGGGAAAGCAGTGTTTAGGGAGGTACATGGAAAGGGCTTAGGCTATTTGGTTAAGATCCCCTGAATCCTTGACCACACACATTCAACAAGGGAAAAAAAGCTCAAGTTGTCTAAAGAAGATGAAAGCCTGTCATTTTTCCTTTTTTTGGCACATCAATGGAAAACACATTTCCCTCCCTTTCTCCCAGAAACACTGTTTTCAGATGAATCAGCCCCCTCTTGTGACTGAACAGAAGAACTGCAGAGCTAAACCCACACCAAAAGTCAGCAAGCAACTTTTTGAAAAGCTCCTCAAATTTGAAGATAAATGGACTTACCAAGCGGTGAGAGTGGTAAACAACCCACCTGTCAATGCAGGAGACTTAAGAGACCCATATTCATATTCCCTGGATCAGGAAGATCCCCTAGAGAAGGGCTTAGCAACCCACTTCAGTATTCTTGCCTGGAGAATCCACTGGACAGGGGAGCCTGGTGGGCTACAGTCCATGACTCCCAGAGTTAGACACGATTGAAGCAACTTACCACACAGCACACACATCTTACTTCTAATACCTCTGTACTCATATTTTCTTGGTCCTAAATACCCCATGCTGCTGCTGCTAAGTCGCTTCAGTCGTGTCCGACTCTGTGTGACCCCATAGACGGCAGCCCACCAGGCTCCCCCATCCCTGGGATTCTCCAGGCAAGAATTCTGGAGTAGGTTGCCATTTCTTCCTCCAATGCATGAAAGTGAAACATGAAAGTGAAGTCGCTCAGTCGTGTCCGACTCTTCGGTACCCCATGGACTGCAGCCCACCAGGCTTCTCCATCCATGGGATTTTCCAGGCAAGAGTACTGGAGTGGGGTGCCACTGCCTTCTCTGCCAAATTCCCTAGGTTACTGCAATTACTAACGTAAATTTGAAATGTAATTTGAAATACCCCATAGAAGGTTTTAATTATCTTTGACGGCTTTCAGCTCAGTTTAGTTCAGTCGCTCAGTCGTGTCCAACTCTTTGCGACCCCATGAACCACAGCACACCAGGCCTCTGCAGTCATTCGATTCTCATTTGTTGATATCTTTTTCATTTGTCGCTAACCTTCCTATATTTAAATTTTACTTCAAAGCCCGTGTAATTCAATATTTATAAGAGTTTGATACATAGTAGGCACTCAAGAATTACATGGTTTCTGAGTGAGCTGATGAATCATTATTCATGAATTTGATGAGAAATTACGTTAAACAGCTGTTTAAATTACTCTGAAAACAATCTTCTAATTTTATGGGATGCATGCCAAATAAAAGACTCCGATAGTATAAACAGAGGGTTATTATTGTGAACAATGAACAGTAGACTATAAACAATAAATCCAAGTCTAGCATGGAGGAAAATTGTGCTGAAGACATAGTAGTAATGTTACATTAATCATGCTTTGTTCATTTAACAAATTTTCATAAATACTCGCTAGAAGTGTTGTTGTTCAGTCTCTAAGTCATGTGTCTGACTCTTTGCAACCCCATGAACTGCATCACACCACAATCTCTTGTCCTTCTCTATCTCCAAGAGTGTGTTCAAGCCCATGTCCATTGTGTGGATGCTGCCATCCAATCACCCCCTTCTCCTCCTGCCCTCAATCTTTCCCAGCATCAGGGTCTTTGCCAATGAGTCAGCTCTTTACATCAGGTGGCCAAAGTATTGGAACTTCAGCTTCAGCATCAGTCTTTCTGATGAATATTCTAGGTTGATTTCCTTAAGGTTTGACTGGTTTGATCTCTTCACTGTCCAAGAAACTCACAAAGGTCTTCTGCAGCACCACAATTAGAAAGCCTCAATTCTTCAGCACTCAGCCTTCTTTAGGGTCCAACTGTCACATCAGTATGACTACTGGAAAACCATGGCTTCAACTCTGTGGAACTTTGTTGGCAAAGTGATGTCTCTGCTTTTTAATATGCTGTCTAGGTTTGTCATAGCTTTCCTTCCAAGGAGCAAGTGTCTTTTAATATCATGGATGCAGTCTTCTTCTGCAGTGATTTTGGAGCCCAGGAAAATAAAATCTGTCACTGCTTCTACTTTTTCCCCATCTATTTGCATTAAGTGTTGGGACCCCAGATGCCATGATCTTAGTTTTTTGAATGTTGAGTTTGTCACTGTCCTCCTTCACTTTCATCAAGAGGCTCTTTAGTTACTCTTCTCTTTCTGCCATTAGAGTGGTATCATCTGCATATGTGAGGTTGTTGGTATTTCTCCTGGCAATCTTGATTCCAGCTTGTGATTCATCCAACCCAGCATTTCACATGATGTACTCTGCATATTATTTAAATAAGCAGGGTGACAGTATACAGCCTTGATGTATTCCTTTCCCAGTTTTGAATCAGTTTTTTGTTCCATGTCTGGTTCTAACTGTTGCTTCTTGACCTGCATACAGGTTTCTCAGGAGGAAGGTAAGGTGGTCTGGTATTCCTATTTAAGAATTTTCTGATTTGTTTTGATCCACACAGTCAAAGGCTTTAGCATAGTCAACGAAGCAGAAGTAGGTGTTTTTTTTCTGGAATTCCCTTGCTTTTTCTATGATCCAGTGAATGGTCTAGTGGTTTTCCCTACTTTCTTCAGCTTAAGCCTGAATTTTGCAATAATGAGCTCATGATCTGAGCCACAGTCAGCTTCAGATATTGTTTTTGCTGACTGTGTAGAGTTTCTCCAACTTTGACTGCAAAGAATATAATCAATTTGATTTCTGTATTAACTCTCTGGTGATATTCATGTGTAGGGTGGGCTCTTGTGTTGTTGAAAGAGGCTGTTTTCTATGACCAGTGTGTTTTTGTGGCAAAACTCTATTAGCCCTTTCCTGCTTCATTTTGTACTCCAAGGCCAAACTTACCTGTTACTCCAGGTATCTCTTGACTTCCTATGTTTGCATTCCAATCCCTTATGATAAAAAGGACATCTTTTTTTATTTGGTGGTATTTCTAGAAGGTCTTGTAGATCTTCATAAAACTGTTCTTCATAGATCCCTTTAGGTTCCAGTTTAAACCTATCATGTCACCATCACTGAGACATCCAGTCACCCTGTTCTGGGTCAAGTGCTTCCTCATACCCAAATCTTCTCCAAGGAGCCCTCTAAATGGTACACTCAGGATGACAACAAAAGTTTAAGATGCTTTTCACAGTTAGGAAAGTTATGTCTCATTACTCAAAGATTAAAAATATTGGAACAGTAAAATCTATCTCAAAGGGTTTTGATATTTAAATTAGATAATGAATCGGAAATATATCCTACAGTGCCTGACATATAGTAAGCTCAATAAATACCAACTTTCTATATTCTACTAAAACCTCCTTTCCATTAATGTGCACTCCTGTGACCTGATTTTTCATCTCCACATCAGTTCAGTAATGATTTGATTTTTCTCCCTTTGTTTCTTGATGAGTCTGGCTAATGGTTTGTCAATTTTATTTATCCTTTCAAAGAACCAGCTTTTGGCTTTGTTGATTTTTGCTATGGTCTCTTTTGTTTCTTTTGCATTTATTTCTGCCCTAATTTTTAAGATTTCTTTCCTTCTACTAATCCTGGGGTTCTTCATTTCTTCCTTTTCTAGTTGTTTGAGGTGTAGAGTTAGGTTATTTGTTTGACTTTTTTCTTGTTTCTTGAGGTATGCCTGTATTGCTATGAACTTTCCCCTTAGGACTGCTTTTACAGTGTCCCACAGGTTTTGGGTTGTTGTGTTTTCATTTTCATTCATTTCTATGCAAATTTTGATTTCTTTTTTGATTTCTTCTGTGACTTGTTGGTTATTCAGCAGCGTGTTGTTCAGCCTCCATATGTTGGAATTTTTAATAGTTTTTCTCCTGTAATTGAGATCTAATCTTACTGCATTGTGGTCAGAAAAGATGCTTGGGATGATTTCTATTTTTTTTTTGAATTTACCAAGGCTAGATTTATGGCCCAGGATGTGATCTATCCTGGAGAAAGTTCCAGGTGCACCTGAGAAAAAGGTGAAATTCATTGTTTTGGGATGAAATGTCCTATAGATATCAATTAGGTCTAACTGGTCTATTGTATCGCTTAACGTTTGTGTTTCCTTGTTAATTTTCTGTTTAGTTGATCTATCCATAGGTGTGAGTGGGGTATTAAAGTCTCCCACTATTATTGTGTTATTGTTAATTTCTCCTTTCATACTTGTTAGCATTTGTCTTATGTACTGTGGTGCTCCCGTGTTGGATGCATATATATTTATAATTGTTATGTCTTCTTCTTGGATTGATCCTTTGATCATTATGTAGTGACCATCTTTGTCTCTTTTCACAGCCTTTGTTTTAAAGTCTATTTTATCTGATATGAGTATTGCTACTCCTGCTTTCTTTTGGTCCCTATTTGCATGGAAAATCTTTTTCCAGCCCTTCACTTTCAGTCTGTATGTGTCCCCTGTTTTGAGGTGGGTCTCTTGTAGACAACATATGTAGGGGTCTTGTTTTTGTATCAATTCAGCCAGTCTTTGTCTTTTGGTTGGGGCACTCAACCCATTTACGTTTAAGATAATTACTGATAAGTATGATCCCGTTGCCATTTACTTTATTGTTTTGGGTTCGAGTTTATACACCGTTTTTGTGTTTCCTGTCTAGAGAATATCCTTTAGTATTTGTTGGAGAGCTGGTTTGGTGGTGCAGAATTCTCTCAGCTTTTGCTTGTCTGAAAAGCTTTTGATTTCTCCTTCATATTTGAATGAGATCCTTGCTGGGTACAATAATCTGGGCTGTAGGTTATTTTCTTTCATCACTTTAAGTATGTCTTGCCATTCCCTCCTGGCTTGAAGAGTTTCTATTGAAAGATCAGCTGTTATCCTTATGGGAATTCCCTTGTGTGTTATTTGTTGTTTTTCCCCTGCTGCTTTTAATATCTGTTCATTGTGTTTGACCTTTGTTAATTTGATTAATATGTGTCTTGGGGGTGTTTCGCCTTGGGTTTATCCTGTTTGGGACTCTCTGGGTTTCTTGGACTTGGGTGATTATTTCCTTCCCCATTTTAGGGAAGTTTTCAACTATTATCTCCTCAAGTATTTTCTCATGGTCTTTCTTTTTGTCTTCTTCTTCTGGGACCCCTATGATTCGAATGTTGTAGCGTTTAATATTGTCCTGGAGGTCTCTGAGATTGTCCTCATTTCTTTTAATTTGTTTTTCTTTTATCTTCTCTGATTCATTTATTTCTGCCATTCTATCTTCTAATTCACTAATCCTATCTTTGCCTCTGTTATTCTACTATTTGATGCCTCCAGAGTGTTTTTAATTTCATTTATTGCATTATTCATTATATATTGACTCTTTTTTATTTCTTCTAGGTCCTTGTTAAACCTTTCTTGCATCTTCTCAATCCTTGTCTCCAGGCTATTTATCTGTGATTCCATTTTGATTTCAAGATTTTGGATCAATTTCACTATCATTATTTGGAATTCTTTATCAGGTAGTTTCCCTATCTCTTCCTCTTTTGTTTGGTTTGGTGGGAATTTATCCTGTTCCTTTATCTGCTGGGTAGTCCTCTGTCTCTTCATCTTGTTTAAATTGCTGATTTTGGGGTGTCCTTTCTGTATTCTGGAAGTTTGTGGAGTTCTCTTTATTGTGGCATTTCCTCACTGTGTGTGGGTTTGTACAGGTGGCTTGTCAAGGTTTCCTGGTTAGGGAAGCTTGTGTTGGTGTTCTGGTGGGTGGAGCCATATTTCTTCTCTCTGGAGTGCAATGAAGTGTCCAGTAATGAGTTATGAGATGTCTATGGTTTTGGGGTGACTTTGGGCAGCCTGTATCTTGAAGCTCAGGGCTGTGTTCCTTTGTTGCTGGAGAATTTGCTTGGTATGTCTTGCTCTGGAACTTGTTGGCCCTTGTGTGGTGCTTGGTTTCAGTGTCGGTATGGAGGCGTTAGATGAGCTCCTGTCAATTAATGTTCCTTGGAGTCAGGAGTTCCCTGGAGTCAGAGTTTGGATTTAAGCCTCCTGCTTCCAGTTATTGGTCTTATTTTTACAGTAGTTTCAAAACTTCTCCTTCTATACAGCACCATTGATAAAACATCTACGTTAAAGATGAAAAGTTTCTCTACCATGAGGGTCACCCAGAGAGGTTCACAGCGTTACATGGAGAAGAGAAGAGGGAGGAGGGAGTTAGAGGTGACCCAAATGAGATGAGGTGGAATCAATAGTGGAGAGAGTGGGCTAGCCAATAATCACTTCCTTATGTGCACTCCACAACTGGACTGCTCAGAGATGTTCACAGAGTTATACAGAGAAGAGAAGATGGAGGAAGGAGACAGAGATGGCCAGAAGGATAAAAGGGGGGAATGAAAAGGAGGGAGACAGATCCAGCCAGTAATCAGTTCCCTAAGTGTTCTCCACCGTCTGGAACACACAGAAATTCACAGAGTTGGGTAGAGTAGAGAGGGGTTAAGGAGGAGACAGAGGCGACCTGATGGAGAAAAAGGAGAGTCCAAAGGGAGAGAGAGCAGTTAAGCCAGTAATCTTGTTCCCTAGTGAAAAATGGGTACTGAAGATTGGGTTCTTAAAGGTACAAAATTGGTAACAAATACATAAAAGCAAAAATTAAAAATCTAGAGTAGAGTTTGGAATTTTAATATTACGATGTTAAAGAAAAGAAGAAGGAAAAGAAAGAGAGAAAAAATGAGCAAACAAAAACAAACAAGGTCGCAAAAATTATAAAGAAAATATAGGTAAAAAATTGATAACTAATACCAAAAAGCAAAAGTTAAAAATCTAGAGTAGAGTTTGGAATTTCAAAAAATACAATGTTAAAAAAAAGAAGAAGAAAAAGAAAACAAACAAAAACAAACAATGTCGCAAAAATTATGAAGAGAATATAGGTACAAAATTGATATCAAATACCAAAAAGCATAAATTAAAAATCTAGAGTAGATTTTGGAATTTCAGATATATAATGTTATATAAAAGAAGAAGAGAAAGAAACAGAGGAAAAAAAAGTCACAGAAATTATAAGAAGACATAGGTACAAAATTGATAACAAATACCAAAAAGCTAAAATTAAAAATCTAGAGTAGAGTTTGGAATTTCAAAAATACAATGTTAAAGAAAAGAAGAAAAAAAAAAGGTCAAAAAATTATATATAAATATATATATATATATATATATATGAAGTTTGCTGAAGAAAAAAAATAGGGTCCTTTTTTTTTTTTTTGCAAAGTAATAGGTTATAAAAGTGAAAATTAAAGGAATAATAGAGGACTTAAATTTTTTTTTTAATTAAAAAAAAGAAAAGAAAGAATGTCGTAAAAATAGTAAAAATATATCAAGGACTTTCCCTGGTTTTGTTGTGAGTATTGTGGGTTCAGCTCATTTTTGGCTAGTTCCTTGGTCAGACTTTTATTTCTCAAAATCTGTAGGCCCCTTCCTATGTAGTCAGTAGTAACCACAGAGTTTTAATCTATTGCCTGTAGCTTCCAAGGCGGTTCCCTCTGCTATAGCTTCTTCTGTTTGCTGGACTCTTCAGTGTCTGGTTTCCGCCCTGACACAAAGGGGACGGTCAAGGACACTTTTTTTTTTTTTTTCTTTTTAGGCTCACTTGTTCAGTCGCGCTGTGGGGAAGGAGGGAGGGATGCTGCAAACAAGTAACACTGGCGTGTGCTCGCAGTGCCTCAGCCACACTGGGTCTGCCCCCGCTCACGGTGCGTGTAGCCTCCCTGCCCACACTGCTCAGGCTCTAGGTTGTTCTGCCGGGAACCATCCGTAGCCGGCCCTGGGCTGCCTGCACCTCCCAGGTCCAAGCCGCTCAGGTTCAGGCACTCGGGTAGTCCTCAGAGGCGCAGACTCGGTTGGGCCTGCGTTTTGTGCCCTTCCCAGGTCCAAGCAGCTCCAGTGATGAGGTGTTTAGCGAGCGTGATTGCTGCGACTTATCGCTTCTCCACCGCTCGGTTATCTAGGTGTACAACTGGCGCACCTTCTCCGGGAGATGTTGACCGTCCAGACCCCCAAGAAGTTTTAGTTAGCAAAGAAGCCTGCTTACAGTTTTATAGATAATGTCTCTCTGGGGCTGTGATTGCCCCCTTCTGGCTCTGGCTGTGTGTCACCGGAGGGGGAAAGTCTGCAGCTGGCTATCTCTGTTCAGTCCTTTGTTCCGTGCACAGGCCTGGCGGTGTCTTAGGTTAGGGCTGGCTTTTCCCGTGGTAGATATCCCACAGTCTGGTTTGCTAGCCCAGATTATTTCTCTCAGATACCGCTCGGGGTATTCAGGCCAGGTCCTTACTCTAAGCGATGAAGCCCGCACAACGCCTCCCTGCCCAGCCCCTGCTTGCTAATGGCGTGTGCAGGCGTCTGCGCTGCTTCTCCACTGGGGGAGTTACTGTAGGGCTCGCAAGTTTTAATTGTTTATTTATTTTTACTCCATGTTATGTTGCCCTCTGTGCTTCCAAAGCTCGGCACAGATTCAGCAGTGAGAAGGTTTCCTGATGTTTGGAAACTTCTCTCTTTTTAAGACTCCCTTCCCGGGATGGAACTCCATCCCTCCCTCTTTTGTCTCTTTTTTTTTCTTTTATATTTTTTCCTACCTCCTTTTGAAGACTTGGGTTGCTTTTCTGGGTGCCTGATGTCCTATGCCAGTATTCAAAAGTTGTTTTGTGGAATTTACTCGGTTTTTAAATGCTCTTTTGATGAATTTGTGGAGGAGAAAGTGTTCTCCCCATCCTACTCCTCTACCATCTTGGCTCCGCCTCCAAGTATCCTTCTTAATGATGTTTCCCAGAATACAACATATCAATTTCCCCTGCCCATTAACACGATTTTTTTTACACTAAAATGGACCCTTGAATTTGTCTTCAACACCTTGAAAACTTCTGCCAAAACCACAGTGGTCAACTAACAGAATTTCTTATTCATCTTTATGACTTTCCACATAGCATTGCTCCTGAATAAGGAGCTTGTTTTACAGGAAATCAAGTACAACAGTGAGTAGAGGTTCTTGCTATGCTAAGAGGTTATGGAAAGGGTAATGGATGAGGTAGTTATAAATACCAGTTACAATCTCGTGATCATTTGCAGTAACACAACCTAGATTACTTGTGAAATTATTTTCATTGTATATGAATATATTTATGTATACATTAGCCATTTTTAGCTTCCCTCTCCTCTTTGCCTGCCTCTGGTAACATAAAATGTGCTGCTACAAGTTAATCTTATATCTCATTGTATCTCTGTAGTAAAAATACAGGGTCAATTGGAGAGTGTGATTCAGCTAGAATAGGAAAGAATGTCACCCTTAAATAGATAAATGAACTTGGTATTCTCTTTGAAGGAGAGAGCCTGTTTTGGCTGAATAAAGAATAATTGCATCATATTAACAGGAAGCTTAGTTTTCCTGTGGTCCTTATTCAAAGTTGTGGTGTTCAAAGAGGTAATGATGAATGCTTGGTTAACAAGGAGAGAAGTTAACTAGTTAAGCTATTATGGAGAGAAGTTAACTAGTTAAGCTATTATGGTGGATTTGTACTGTCTCAACTTAATCTATTTCCCAGAATTTGCTTCTCTGTATTGTTCTGGGTTATGGTTGGCCATGAAAGAGATTTGTGTAAGACTTCATTGACCTAGAGCCAGACATCCTGGAATGTGAAGTCAAGTGGTCCTTAGAAAGCATCACTATGAACAAAGCTAGTGGAGGTGATAGAATTCCAGTTGAGCTATTCCAAATCCTGAAAGATGATGCTGTAAAAGTGCTGCACTCAATATGCCAACAAATTTGGAAAACTCAGCAGTGGCCACAGAACTGGAAAAGGTCAATTTTCATTCCAATCCCAAAGAAGGGCAATGCCAAAGAATGCTCAAACTACTGCACAATTGCACTCATCTCACACGCTAGGAAAGTAATGCTCAAAATTCTCCAAGCCAGGCTTCAGCAATATGTGAACCGTGAACTTCCTGATGTTCAAGCTGGTTTTAGAAAAGGCAGAGGAAACAGAGATCAAATTGCCAACATCTGCTGGATCATAGAAAAAGCAAGAGAGTTCCATAAAAACATCTATTTCTGCTTTCTTGACTATGCCAAAGCCTTTGACTGTGTCGATCACAATAAACTGTGGAAAATTCTGAAAGAGATGGGAACACCAGACCATCTGATCTGCCTCTTGAGAAATTTGTATGCAGGTCAGGAAGCAACAGGTAGAACTGGACATGGAACAACAGACTGGTTCCAAATAGGAAAAGGAGTTCGGCAAGGCTGTATATTGTCACCCTGTTTATTTAACCTATATGCAGAGTACATCATGAGAAACACTGGACTGGAAGAAACGCAAGCTGGAATCAAGATTGCCAGGAGAAATATCAATAACCTCAGATATGCAGATGACACCACCCTTATGGCAGAAAGTGAAGAGGAACTCAAAAGCCTCTTGATGAAAGTGAAAGTGGAGAGTGAAAAAGTGGGCTTAAAGCTCAACATTCAGAAAACGAAGATCATGGCATCTGGCCCCACCACTTCATGGGAAATAGATGGGGAAAGAGTGGAAACAGTGTCAGACTTTATTTTTCTGGGCTCCAAAATCACTGCAGATGGTGACTGCAGCCATGAAATCAAAAGACACTTACTCCGTGGAAGGAAAGTTATGACCAACCTAGATAGCCTATTCAAAGGCAGAGACATTACTTTGCCAACAAAGGTTCATCTAGTCAAGGCTATGGTTTTTCCTGTGGTCATGTATGGATGTGAGAGTTGGACTGTGAAGAAGGCTGAGCAAAGAAGAATTGATGCTTCTGAACTGTGGTGTTGGAGAAGACTCTTGAGAGTCCCTTGGACTGCAAGGAGATCCAACCAGTCCATCCTGAAGGAGACCAGCCCTGGGGTTTCTTTGGAAGGACTGATACTAAAGCTGAAACTCCAGTACTTTGGCCACCTCATGCGAAGAGTTGACTGATTGAAAAAGACTCTGATGCTGGGAGGGATTGGGGGCAAGAGGAGAAGGGGATGGCAGAGGATGAGATGGCTGGATGGCATCACTGACTCGATGGACGTGAGTCTGAGTGAACTCCAGGACTTGGTGATGGACAGGGAGACCTGGCATGCTGCGATTCATGGGGTCGCAAAGAGTCGGACACGACTGAGCGGTTGATCTGATCTGATCTGTGATGAAGTAGTCATATTTCTAGGTTCTGCAGGTTGGTTCAGGACTCCAGAGACTATGGCAACTCATAATGTTGCTGCTGGTCTGATAGTTCAACTTATTGTTGACTCACAACTCCTCGCCCTCCCACCGGATTTCTTACTCATGTTCTCTTTGTCTTTGACTGAGTATGCTTGTAGCATGACGGCAAACTTCTGAAGTTCGCCCATTACTGTGAGCCTGAAGGAGGTAAGAGAAAGACGAGTGTTAGTGTGTCTTGTGGGTTCCACTGTCCTCATGTACATGTCACAGTTTGTCCAGGCTTTTTCCAGTTTGTCCACAATTGGTCCAGTTGCCACATCCAACTTCCCTTCATAAATGGTACTTTAGTTGACTTACAGTGATCTCAAGCTCAAACCAAATACAAATATAATAGCTTTTATGGACTCTTCCTCCAGCTCTAGCCCTGCCTGTGAATAATCCTTATAACTCATCTCTTACTCTACATCACTGGTGGGTCTCCTCTGGACTTGACACAATGTCTAAGAGGAAAGGACTGTATGATAAGTCACTTCAGTCATGTCTGACTCTTTGCAACCCCATGGACTGTAGCCCACCAACTTCCTCTGTCCAAGGGATTCTCCAGGCAAGAATATTGGAGTGGGTGGCCGTGCCCTCCCCCAGGGGATCTTCCCAAACCAGGGATCAAATCTGTGTCTCTAATGTCTCCTGCATTGGTAAGAGAGTTCTTTACACCTAGTGCCCAGGAAGCCCTAAAAGGAAAGGACTAAGGAAATTATTTTCATGATGATTTCAGATTCTAGACCCAGATTTGCGATGTGAGAATCTTTAGGTGAAACTACCACTTTGTATTATTGTGGAGCAAGTCTTCAAATTTAGACAACTTTACACATATTTTGTATGGTTCATTTAAAGTCAAAAATTCAAGAGGAGAATGTTATCAGTAGAGAGTTACTCTGGACATCTGTTTCCATATGTCATGGAAGGAAATTTTATTTAGAATTAAATCCTCTGATGCAGACCACAGATGAAGCAAGAGCAGGACTACCATTTCTTGTCTAGGATCCAAAGGTGTGTATCTCAGCTGTGGTTCTGCAGCAGAAGGGCTCTCTCTTATTAAGCTCTGGGGGTTTTGTTCAGCTTCTCCTATTACCTTGAGCACTGTGAGTTCAAAGAGAGCACAGAAGTACTTTGCAGAATCTTCCAGTTGTAAGGTTGAAATGGTGAGGCTGGAGGATTTAAGTGATCTCTGAAAATTTACAGAGTAGTGGCCATCCCTTTTAAGGAAAATCATCTCTCCACTGGGAGGTTGCTTATACCAAAAAATGTTGTAATTGCTCCAACTTGTTTCATACTGACAGTTCATGGTGACTGCCTCTGCAATCTGAGTGAATATGTCTGGTTGATCTTGAATAACTTTCTGGGCTACACCAGATCCTGTGGGAAAAATAAAAAAACAGAGATGAAGCAGTGTATAAAATAGTATAGGAATTAGCCTCATTTCAGATCACACCCCCAAAAAACAAACTGAAATCCTAAGACTCTTGCTTTTCTCCAGTTTTCCTTTCCTCCCCAAGTCCCTGTGAAGCTCCACGTGCCTGTGTGCAGTCCTTTCACTCTGAACATGCGCACCCGTGCTTGGAAGCATCCCTACCAGAGAAGGTGGAGACCAGGAACACCCAGAGCAGATTGGAGAGTGGCATGAGGCATGGATTCCCCTACACAAATGGGCCCAGTTCTGCCTCAAGGTGAGAGTTCAGTGTTTTTGTGCGCCTGGCAGCACATACGCATAATACCTCAGTTCTTGTGTGACTCCTTCAAACAGGAAGTGGTGTTCGTCATATTCATACATCATGTGGTCTGTGTACAGATGAGAAAAAACGTCTGGCTCACCACAAACTTTTACTTTGTCTATTTCTCTTTCACTGGCAATTAAGTTAGGCTGATCCTGAGAGGGGGAGTGGGGTGCTGAAAAAGCTGGTAGTAATAAAGGTTTGAGCTGAGGGAATTGAGGAACAAACTAGGTGTCATTCACTGATACATATTCAGGACAATTATTTTGCCATCCCATTTATTTTTTTAAATTTTATTTTATTTAACTTTACAATATTGTATTGGTTTTGCCATCCCATTTAAAACACGATTTGCTTTCTGTTTTTAAATTTTTATTAGAGTATAGGCAAAATGTTTGTCTGAGGAGGCCTTACAAATAGCTGAGAAAAGAAGAGAAGAGAAAGGCAAAGAAGAAAAGAAGCAATATACCCATTTGAATTCAGAGTTCCAAAGAATAGCAAAAAAGAGATACAAAAGCCCTCCTCGGTGATCAATGCAAAGAAATAGAGGAAAACAATAGAATGGGAAAGACTAGAGAGCTCTTCAACAAAATTAGAGACACCAAGGGAACATTTCATGCAAATATGGGCACAATAAAGGACAGAAATGGTATAGACCTAACAGAAGCAGAAGATATTAAGAAGAGGTAGAAAGAATACATAGAGGAACTATACAGAAAAGATCTTCATGATGCAAAAAGCCATGATGGTGTGATCACTCACCTAGAGCCAGACATCCTGGAATGCAAAGTCAAGTGGGCCTTAGGAAGCATCACTACAAACAAAGCCAGTGGACGTGATCGAATTCCAGTGGAGCTATTTCAAATCCTAAAAGACGATGCTATGAAAGTGCTGAACTCAATATGCCAGCAAATTTGGAAAACTCAGCAGTGGCCACAGGACTGGAAAAGGTAAGTTTTCATTCCAATCCCAAAGAAAGGCAATGCTGAAGAATGTTCAAACTATCGCACAATTGCACTCATCTCGCATGCTAGCAAAGTAATGCTCCAAATTCTCCAATCCAGGTTTCAACAATATGTGAACCATGAACTTTCAGATGTTTGAACTGGATTTAGAAAAGGCAGAGGAGCCAGAGATCAAATTGCCAACATCCGCTGGATCATGGAAAAAGCAAGAGAGTTCCAGAAAAACATCTATTTCTGCTTTATTGACTATGCCAAAGCCTTTGACTGTGTGGATCAGAATAAACTGTGGGAAATTCTGAAAGAGATGGGAATGCCAGACCACCTGACCTTCCTCCTCAGAAATCTGTATGCAGGTCAAGAAGCAACAGTTAGAACTGGACATGGACTGGTTCAAATCGGGAAATGAGTACATCAAGGCTGTCTATTGTCACCCTGCTTATTTAACTTATATGCAGAGTACATCATGTGAAACGCCGGGCTGGATGAAGCCACAGGATCAGTAATGAAGCTGGCAAAGTACTCCTCTCCATTTATTCTGATCAAGTATCCTCAACAGAGGAAAGTTCTGCAGTGTAGGTCTGTGGAACATTCTGCTTCAGGTAATCAGAGATAAGACCACATACATGTACTAGAAATACACCATTTCTTCCCTAGAATCAACTTCCTGTGGTTCAAAATGAGGAATCAAACACTGCTTTCTTGAAACTAGCTTCACAAACATTGTAGATATCTCTTACGAGCTCACAATGCAAAGAAAGCTGACAACCTTTCAGAATTGGGTTGCCTCAGGATGGGCTGCTGTTATTCAACTTGAGAGAGATTGGGATTGCAAATGTGGCAGGAAACACACTTTTATTAGGAATCTTTCACATAAAATTTCAATAAAATTTATAAACTTTCAAATTACCAATTTATAAATGTGTGCAAATGTTACGTGTTAAATTATCTTTCTGCACACTATTCTAATAGAAAAGATATGCAATAGAGATATTATTTCCAACTTACAAACAAGAAAACTAAAGCTGAAAGAGATTGAGTAACTAACTTGAGATCACACATATGGTAGGTAGCATAGTAAGAATCACAATATATATCTACTTGGCTAAGTAGTCTATTCCCTGGGATTTCCCAGTGGCTCAGATGGTAAAAAGAGTCTCACTGTAATGCAGGAGACCCAGGTTCAATCCCTGGGTCAGGAAGATACCCTGGAGAAGGAAATGGCGACCCACTCCAGTATTCTTTCCTGGAAAATCCCATGGATGGAAAAGCCTGGCAGACTACAGCCCATGGGTAACAAAGAGTCAGACACGACTGAGTGACTTCCTTTTCACTTTCAAGTAGTCTATAGTGTTTGGAATTTGCCATACGACCTACATTTGTGATACTCAGTAAATGTGTGTGTTAACAAAGTTATGTTCTAAAAATACTGGGAACCTACTTTGTGGTTATCCTTTCTAATAGCCCCCAAATGAGAAGCAACCAAATGTACATCATCTGGTGACTGGATAAACAAAATGTAATTAATTAGTCAATGAATTTCTATTCATCAATAAATATGAGTGAAATACTAACGTATACTACAAGATAAATAATTTTAAAAAATTATGTTAAGGAAAAATAGCAAAACACAAAATTACATATTGAAAGTTCCCATGTATATTAAATATTCACAAAAGGAACTTATAAAGCTGTAAATTAGATCAGTGGTTGCTGGGGGTCAAGCATGGAAATAAAGAACAACTATAATTGGGGATGAAGGATAATTTACTAAAAATTATTAAACTGGAAATTCAAAATGGATGAATTTTAGGTAATGTCACTTACACCTCAGTACAGTTGCTTAAAAATAAATAAGAATTTTGTTCTGTCTTACCTGTGTCACAGTACAGGAAGACTGTTAGTTTAATTCAACATATAGGTATTTATTCCAGTAATGCTGAAGAAGCTGAAGTTGAACGGTTCTATGAAGACCTACAAGACCTTTTAGAACTAACACCCAAAAAAGATGTCCTTTTCATTATAGGGGACTGGAATGCAAAAGTAGGAAGTCAAGAAACACCTGGAGTAATAGGCAAATGTGGCCTTGGAATATGGAATGAAGCAGGGCAAAGACTAATAGAGTTTTGCCAAGAAAATGCACTGGTCATAACAAACACCCTCTTCCAACAACACAAGAGAAGACTACACATGGACATCACCAGATGGTCAACACCGAAATCAGATTGATTATATTCTTTGCAGGCAAAGATGGAGAAGCTCTATACAGTCAGCAAAAATAAGACCATGAGTTGACTGTGGCTCAGACCATGAACTCCTTATTGCCAAATTCAGACTGAAATTGAAGAAAATAGGGAAAACCACTAGACCATTCAGGTATGACCTAAATCAAATCCCTCATGATTATACAGTGGAAGTAAGAAATAGACTTAAGGGCCTAGATCTGATAGATAGAGTGCCTGATGAACTATGGAATGAGGTTTGTGACATTGCACAGGAGACAGGGATCAAGACCATTCCCATGGAAAAGAAATGCAAAAAAGCAAAATGGCTGTCTGAGGAGGCCTTACAAATAGCTGTGAAAAGAAGAGAAGTGAAAAGCAAAGGAGAAAAGGAAGTTATAAACATCTGAATGCAGAGTTTCAAAGAATAGTAAGAAGAGATAAGAAAGCCTTCTTCAGCAATCAATGCAAAGAAACAGAGGAAAACAACAGAATGGGAAAGACTAGGGATCTCTTCAAGAAAATCAGAGATAACAAAGGAACATTTCACACAAAGATGGGCTGGAAAAAGGACAGAAATGATATGGACCTAACAGAAAGCAGAAGATATTAAGATGAGATGGCAAGAATACACAGAAGAACTGTACAAAAAAAGATCTTCACAACCCAGATAATCACGATGGTGTGATCACTGACCTAGAGCCAGACATCCTGGAATGTGAAGTGAAGTGGGCCTTAGAAAGCATCACTATGAACAAAGCTAGTGGAGGTGATGGAATTCCAGTTGAGCTATTCCAAATCCTGAAAGATGATGCTGTAAAAGTGCTGCACTCAATATGCCAGCAAATTTGGAAAACTCAGCAGTGGCCACAGAACTGGAAAAAGTCAGTTTTCATTCCAATCCCAAAGAAGGGCAATGCCAAAGAATGCTCAAACTACTGCACAATTGCACTCATCTCACACGCTAGGAAAGTAATGCTCAAAATTCTCCAAGCCAGGCTTCAGCAATATGTGAACCGTGAACTTCCTGATGTTCAAGCTGGTTTTAGAAAAGGCAGAGGAAACAGAGATCAAATTGCCAACATCCGCTGGATCATAGAAAAAGCAAGAGAGTTCCATAAAAACATCTATTTCTGCTTTCTTGACTATGCCAAAGCCTTTGACTATGTCGATCACAATAAACTGTGGAAAATTCTGAAAGAGATGGGAACACCAGACCACCTGATCTGCCTCTTGAGAAATTTGTATGCAGGTCAGGAAGCAACAGGTAGAACTGGACATGGAACAACAGACTGGTTCCAAATAGGAAAAGGAGTTTGGCAAGGCTGTATATTGTCACCCTATTTATTTAACCTATATGCAGAGTACATCATGAGAAACACTGGACTGGAAGAAACGCAAGCTGGAATCAAGATTGCCAGGAGAAATATCAATAACCTCAGATATGCAGATGACACCACCCTTATGGCAGAAAGTGAAGAGGAACTCAAAAGCCTCTTGATGAAAGTGAAAGTGGAGAGTGAAAAAGTGGGCTTAAAGCTCAACATTCAGAAAATGAAGATCATGGCATCTGGTTCCATCACTTCATGGGAAATAGATGGGGAAAGAGTGGAAACAGTGTCAGACTTTATTTTTTGGGCTCCGAAATCACTACAGATGGTGACTGTAGCCATGAAATTAAAAAACGCTTACTCCTTGGAAGGAAAGTTATGACCAACCTAGATAGCATATTCAAAAGCAGAGACATTACTTTGCCAACAAAGGTTCGTCTAATCAAGGCTATGGTTTTTCCTGTGGTCATGTGTGGATGTGAGAGTTGGACCGTGAAGAAGGCTGAGCAAAGAAGAATTGATGCTTTTGAGCTGTGGTGTTGGAGAAGACTCTTGAGAGTCCCTTGGACTGCAAGGAGATCCAACCAGTCCATTCTGAATATCAGCTGTGGGATTTCTTTGGAAGGAATAATGCTAAAGCTGAAACTCCAGTACTTTGGCCACCTCATGCAAAGAGTTGACTGAGTGGAAAAGACTCTGATGCTGGGAGGGATTGGGGGCAAGAGGAGAAGGGGACGACAGAGGATGAGATGGCTGGATGGCGTCACTGACTCGATGGACGTGAGTCTGATTGAACTCTGGGAGCTGGTGATGGACAGGGAGGCCTGGCGTGCTGCAATTCATGGGGTTTCAAAGAGTCAGACACGACTGAGCAACTGATCTGATCTGATCTGATCTGATCTGATATGTATTTATTTTAACAGTGATTTTGTCCACAATTCCCCTAGGACCTTTAAAAATTATAAAAGCAACATTATCTGTTATCTCAAAATGTAATTGAAAAAATAAAACATGTCTAGGGAAAATTTGCAAGTATAAGATAGTATTAACAGAGACTGTTCAGAATCTAAATCTATATCTTGGCATCTAGTACTGCAGACTTACTACACACCTTCTTTACAGGGAACAACTGAAATAAGCAAAGTAAACAGTATAGTTGTTGTTCAGTAGTTAAGTCTGCTATTTGTGACCCCAAGGACTGCAGCATGCTAGTGTAGCCTGTCCTCCACTATGCCCTGGAGTTTGCAAAAATTCATGTCTATTGAGTTAATGATGCTATCTAACCACCTCATCTCATCTCACCTAAACACTATGGGATAGGTGCTAAACATCAGAGCAGTGCCTTCCACCAGCTTAGTCGCTCAGTCATGTATGACTCTTTTCAACCTCCATAGACTGTAACTCACCAGGTTTCTCTGTCTATGGAATCCTCCAGGCAAGAATACTGGAGAGGCTTGCCATGCCCTCCTCCAGGGGATCTTCTTAACCCAGAAGTCAAACCCAGGTCTCCTGTATTGCAGGTGGATTCTTTACTATCTGAGCCACCAGAGAAGCCATGAATACTCAAACTTTAATCATGTTCCTAAAAGAGAAACAGGATTGGTAGGTTTCTCAACGGCTAACCTCTGACTTACCTTTCCAAGAAAAGAAATGCAGCTACAGTTAATAAAGGAATATCTAAAAAGTCTCATTCATGTCTCCTATTTAGAAGTATAAATGTATGTTTGGAGAGGAGGGAGGCTAGACAAATAGTAGTGTAGTGTATTGTTAGTTGCTCAATTGTGTCTGACTCTTTGCAACCCCATTGACTGTAGCCCACCAGGCTCTACTGTCCATGGGATTCTCAGTGCAAGAATACCAGAGTGGGTTACCATGCCCTCCTCCAGGAGATCTTCCGGATCCAGGGACTGAACCCATGCCTCTTACGTCTCCTTCATTGACAGGCAGGTTCTTTACCACTAGCGCCACTTGGGAAGCCCTGACAGACAGAAGTCACTACAAATCAATTTCCCTTTTTTTTTCTCCAGATCACAGCAATCAGCCCACTTGAGGATAGGGTTGTAAGAACATGACCACACCATTCAGAAAGCTCATTTTCTATGGAGCTTATTTCTGATGAGATGACTAATTCTTTGATAAATTTACCCACATATTGGAGGGGCTGTGTTCAAACCAGGAAGTATAGGCCTCTGACAGCAGGAAGCATTCCTTTAACTAATATGGCAGAATCCTGAAATCTAAAGCTATCATAATTATCTGAAATAGAGGACAAGCCAACTGACCACTGTTGCTGCTGCTAAGTTGCTTCATTTGTGTTCGACTCTGTGCGACCCCATAGAGGGCAGCCCACTAGGCTCCTCTGTCCCTGGGATTCTCCAGGCAAGAACACTGGAGTGGGTTGCCATTTCCTTCTCCAATGCATGAAAGTGAAAAGTGACAGTGAAGTCGCTCAGTCGTGCCCAACACCCAGCGACCCCAAGGACTGGAGCCTACCAGGCTCCTCCATCCATGGGATCCTCCAGGCAAGAGTACTGAAGTGGGGTGCCATTGCCTACTCCGATTGACCACTAGATAAATCAAATAAATCTTCCTGAAGTGGCTTGCAAGGTAGAAATGTTGACAAATAGAGATAAATTAAAATGAGTCCTATTTAATATTTTATGTTAGAGTTTGGATACTGTGAACTCTTAGAAATACTTTTATTTTTGGACTATACACACATACGCACACAAACACATACTCACATACATTGGCTTCCCAGATGACTCAGTGGTAAAGAATCCACCTGCAATGCAGGAGACATGAATTGGATCACTGGGTCATGAAGAGAAGCAAAATGCAGTGTTTATCACAGGGCACCAAGCAAGTAGCCCATGCAGCCAGGACTCAAAGTCTGGAATTCCCAGATGGCTTCGAGGAAAATGTTTTTAAAGATCAGGTGAGGGAAGGGAGTTGTGGGGTGTGTGATCAGCTTGTGGACATTCTTCTGATTCATTGGTGGTGAGGTAATCAGGAGTCAACACAATCAACCTTTTGTTTCCAACCAGTCTGAGTACTGGGGCTTTGTTAGTAGCTGAAATGGTAAAGCATCAACTTGCAATGTGGTAGACCTGGGTTTGATACCTGGGTCAGGAAGATCTCTGGGAGAAGAAATGGCAACCCACTCCAGTATTCTTGCCTGGAGAATTGCATGGACAGAGGAGCCTGGTGACTACAGTTCATGGGGTTGAAAGCAGTCTGACACAATTGAGCAACTAACACACACAGTCTGAGGTCTAGTGTTTGTGATAACATACAATTAACTTCTTCCACTTGGTAGGGGTTTCAGATTCTGCAAAACAGCTCGATGGACTTGGCTCACAATGTTACACACAGTCCTTGAGGGGTTTCTGAAAGTCCTTGAATAAGTTTAATGGCTAAACTATTGGAGAAGATAGAGAAGGCAATGGCACCCCACTCCAGTACTCTTGTCTGGAAAATCCCATGGACAGAGGAGCCTGGTAGGCTGCAGTCCATGGGGTTGCTAAGAGTCGGACACGACTAGGCAACTTCACTTTCACTTTTCACTTTCATGCATTGGAGAAGGAAATGGCAACCCACTCCAGTGTTCTTGCCTGGAGAATCCCAGGGACGGGGAAGCCTGGTAGGCTACCGTCTATGGGGTCACACAGAGTCAGACACGACTGAAGTGACTTAGCATAGCATAGCACTGGAGAAGACTCTTGAGAGTCCGTTGGACAGCAAGGAGATCAAACCAGTCAATCTTAAAGGAAATCAGTCCTGCATATTCATTGGAAGGACTGATGCTGAAGTTGAAGCTCTAATACTTTGGCCCCCTATATGAAGAACTGACTCATTGGGAAAAACCCTGATGCTGGAAAAGATTGAAGACAGGAGGAGAAAGGGATGACAGAGGATGAGATGGCTGCATGGCAACCCCGACTCAATGGACATGAGTTTGAGCAAGCTCTGGGAGTTGGTGATGGGCAGGAAGCCTGGCGTGCTGCAGACATGACTGAACTGATTGAAAGTATTATTGTTTTGTCTTGCTTGATTGTTTTCCTTTCTTTCTGCATTTTCTCACTTCTCTGATTAAATTTATACTTTGGAACTTGGGGAAGGTCTAGGAGCTAAAGTTTTTCTACACACAAGAGGCAGAGAGAGGACATTGCAGGGGCAGATGGAGTGGTCTGTTCCAGGAAGTCCCCATAAGGTCCTGCTCAATTACTTATACATAGATAGATAATCTCCTGTGTGTGCTATGTATTGTTCAGGAATGCAGGATGCAACACTGAAGAGCAATTAAAAAATAATAATAAAAGGCCTACAGTGCAGTAGAATGAGAAAAAATTAAACAGCTTTGTTTCTTAGAAAATTAGACAATTTTAAGTAGTGATAAGCACTCTGAAGACATTACAAAACTGTGTTAAGATAGAGAGTGACTCTTGGGATGAGGAAAGGCATCAGCCCTAAGTAGGGTATGGAGGGAGGGCTCCACTCTGACACTTACTCTGCAACAGCAGGCTGGGCGCTGAACCTCTCTCATGTTCAATTTTATATCTGTAAGTTGCCAGTATCTTTCTGCTGGACACTGGGCTCAGCATTGGCATTCATTATTCCATTCACTTCTTATAAGAACCCTGAATAATAAATTCTACCAATAACCACAGTGCAGAGATGAGGAAATTGAAGCATAAAAATTCTTGTCACAATCCCAAGGTCACACAACCAGTGAATGCTGGATCTAGAAACACAATCTAAGTCTCTGGTCTTAAGCACTTTGCTCCACTGTCTTCCTAAAGTAGGGTGGACCCAATCTTGAGGGGTTCCAGTAAGAATTGCAAACACACATGCAAATCACCTAGTGCAATGCTTTCTCTGTCACAGGCTCTCAACCAGCTGTGGTAATGCACAAAACCTTGGTGGATGGGAAGCCATGGTCTGGAATTCCAGACGAGTTTATCTACAAGATAAAGCTCAATATTTTCTGAGGTTTGTTTAGCAGTTTACACAGAAGATTTCATGTATTATCATAAGTATCAGCGGTCTATCATGTTTCTTACTGTTAATTGGAAATCAGTTCCCATTAACTGATATTAACCACCTTAAATATAAAATATTACATTGAGACAATGGGTACCATAATATAACATAGAAAGAGTATACCAAGCTGTGTTTGCTACTACAGTCTATTAGTATTTTTGTAATTGACTTTTGCTCCCACTTCCCAGGATATTTCTACACTACAAGAAAGGACAAGCAGTAAATGCAATTTGACTTAATAGATAAAAATATTCCATCCTATGCAAAAATTCCAAACTTTCTATTCATGCAACCATAGTCATCTCATGTGTTTATTTTTCATTTGGAACCAATCATTTTCACATCTGTCTGACAAAAGCAAAAAACAAAAACAAACAGCCAGTTTTCCTGAATCCTCTCCCTCTTGATTTCTGCACTGGGAAAGTTTACTGACTGGTTCAGCCTTGGCAGCTCCTATTGGGATTAGGCTTCCCCACAATTTTTTTTGAATTTTATTTTATTTTTAAACTTTACATAATTGTATTAGTTTTGCCAAATATCAAAATGAATCCACCACAGGTATACATGTGTTCCCCATCCTGAACCCTCCTCCCTCCTCCCTCCCCATACCATCCCTCTGGGTCGTCCCAGTGCACTAGCCCAAGCATCCAGTATTGTGCATCGAACCTGGACTGGCAACTCGTTTCTTACATGATATTTTACATGTTTCAATGCCATTTTCCCAAATCTTCCCACCTTCTCCCTCTCCCACAGAGTCCATAAGACTGTTCTATACATCAGTGTCTCTTTTGCTGTCTCGTACACCGGGTTATTATTACCATCTTTCTAAATTCCATATATATGCTTTAGTATACTGTATTGGTGTTTTTCCTTCTGGCTTACTTCACTCTGTATAATAGGCTCCAGTTTCATCCACCTCATTAGAACTGATTCAAATGTATTCTATTTAATGGCTGAGTAATACTCCATTGTGTATATGTACCATAGCTTTCTTATCCATTCATCTGCTGATGGACATCTAGGTTGCTTCCATGTCCTAGCTATTATAAACAGTGCTGCAATGAACACTGGGGTACACGTGTCTCTTTCCCTTCTGGTTTCCTCAGTGTGTATGCCCAGCAGTGGGATTGCTGGATCATAAGGCAGTTCTATTTCCAGTTTTTTAAGGAATCTCCACACTGTTCTCCATAGTGGCTGTACTAGTTTGCATTCCCACCAACAGTGTAAGAGGGTTCCCTTTTCTCCACACCCTCTCCAGCATTTATTATTTGTAGACTTTTGGATCGCAGCCATTCTGACTGGTGTGAAATGGTACCTCATAGTGGTTTTGATTTGCATTTCTCTGATAATGAGTGATGTTGAGCATCTTTTCATGTGTTTGTTAGCCATCTGTATGTCTTCTTTGAAGAAATGTCTGTTTAGTTCTTTGGCCCATTTTTTGTTGGGTCATTTATTTTTCTGGAGTTGAGCTGTAGGGGTTGCTTATCCATGATCACTGGAGGGGAGCAGGGAAGCCAGAGAAGCCTCACAAAATGTTTGAGCAGGACACCAGGTGGCAGTATATCAGCTTTCATTCTTGCTGCATGCAGTGTGCTAGAAGTCTGGTTCTCAGGATGGAAAAACAGATTTCGACAAAGGATTCACAAAGGGGTGACATTTGAGTTGAAACATGAAGGAATTCAGAGGTGCATCATGTTTATATTTGGGGGATAGCATCACTGGCTCAGTGGTAAGGAATCCACCTTCCAGTGGATTCAATCCCTGGGTCTGGAAGATCCCATAGAGAAGGAAATGGCTACCCACTCCAGTATTCTTGCCTGGGAAACCCCATGGACAGAGGATGAGTCAGACACGACTTAGTGACTAAACAACAGCAAAGCATCACAGTCAAGAGGGAAAAACAAGGGGCACTGGTCTTGATTGGGAAACAAGCTTGGGGTGTTTAAGGAATGAAATCTCATTGTAGCCCGTGTTTTTTCCAGTACACTATTACTTAAGAAACTTATTAAAGCATCTGGCACTGTTAACTAGTTAGTGGATGCTTTCCTCATTTACTGATCCTGGGACAGTTGAATCTATGTTTTGGCATTTTCTTTCTTAGTTTCCTTTAGCGTCCAGTTTAAACCAGTAATGTCACCACCACTGAGACATCCAACCACCCAGTTCTGGGGCCAAGTGCTTCTCCATAGTCCAGACCTTGCTTCTAAGCAGCCCTCTAAAATGTGACACACGAGCTTATAATAAAAGGTAGAGAAGCTTTTCACAATTAGGAAAGATAAGGCTCATTCCCAAAGTATTTTTTCTCTAAGGAAACAATAAAACCTATCTCTTAGGGTTTTGATATTTGAATTAGATAATGAATCTGAAACGCAAACTACAATGCCTGACATTGAGTAAAGCTCAGTAAATATACCAACTTTCTTTTTTTCCAGGAAATCCTACCTCTCCTTCAGTGTCCAGGTCTGTGACTTGTTACTGTTTGTTCTTTTCACCACATCGGTTCAATGATGGAAGCTTCTAGAAAATTCACTTAATCACTTAGTTTCCTGGAGAAAGTCATTATTTCTCCCTGTTTCCTGGAGTCATATTCTCCTAGCCACATTGATACACTCAGAGTACTGAAAGGACCCAGATGGAACACTGAGAAAGGTATTATTTTCATTTCCCTAATTAATAATAATATTAAGGTCTTTATATATGTATTAGCTATTGGATATCTTATTTCTGAGTTGGATCTCCAAGATTTTGTCATTCTTTATTATCTGTTTTCTTAATGATTTAAAGGAGCTTCTAACATATTCTGCATTTGAGTCCTTTTTCAGAAATACTCGGAGAAGGCAATGGCACCCCACTCCAGTGCTCTTGCCTGGAAAATCCCATGGATGGAGGAGCCTGGTAGGCTCCAGTCCATGTGGTTGCTGAGAGTCGGGCACGACTGAGCGACTTCACTTTCACTTTTCACTTTCACGCATTGGAGAAGGAAATGGCAACCCACTCCAGCGTTCTTGCCTAGAGAATCCCAGGGACGGAGGAGCCTAGTGGGCTGCCGTCTATGGGGTCACACAGAGTCGGACACGACTGAAGTGACTTAGCGGTAGCAGTCAGAAATACTTATTGCAAATGCATTTTAACAGTTTGTGCATTGACTTTCAAAACTCTTAGCAGAGATTTATAACAAACACAATTAAAAAATATATTTTCAGGTTCACAAGAAACTGGCTTGGATATTTAGTTTGTTTTCTTTAAACTCCTTAATTTTTTTTTTTTTTAACCTTGGTGGTTTCTATTGCTTCTGATGTGAAGTTATCAGTTCAATTCAGTCACTCAGTCGTGTACTACTCTTTGAGACCCCGCGGACTGCAGCACACCAGGCTTCCCAGTCCATCACCAACTCCTGGAGCTTGCTCAAACTTAAGTTCATCGAGTCAGTGATGCCATCCAACCATCTTATCCTCTGTATTCCCCTTCTCCTGCCTTCAATCTTTCTCAAAATCAGAGTCTTTTCCAATGAGTCAGCTCTTTGCATCAGGTGGCCAAAGTATTGGAGTTTCAGCTTCAACATCAGTCCTTCCAATGAATATTCAGGACTGATTTCCTTTAGAATTGACTGGTTGGATCTCCTTGCAGTCCAAAGGACTCTCAAGAGTCTTCTCCAACACCACAATTCAAAAGCATCAATTCTTCAACACTTAGCTTTATGGTCCAACTTTCACATACATATACAACTACTGGAAAAACCATAGCTTTGACTAGATGAATCTTTGTAGGTAAAGTAATGTCTCTGATGTCTAGCTTTGTCATAGCTCTTCTTCCAAAGAGCAAACCTCTTTTAATCATTCTTAATGATGTTTCTCAGAATATAATGCCTTACAAACATCTGCCAAAACCAGAGTGGTGGACTTGCAGAATTCCTTATTCAAATTTATGGCTTTACTCATAGCATTGCTCCTGAATAAGGAGATTGCTTTATAGGAAGTCAAGTATAACAGTGAGTGGAAGTGCTTGCTATGAGCAAACAGGTTATGGGATGGATAATGGAAGAGGTCATTATAAATACCAGGTATAATCATGTGGTCATTTGCAAGAATGAGAACAATAATACTTATGAAAATTTGTTTTTCATTTTGATATGAATATATTTATATATTATATTAACCAGTTTTAACTCCCCTATCCCATTTTCCTGCATGTAGTAACATAAGAAAGGTATGTTAACATAACTCAATCTTATATCTTATTTTATCTCAGTAGTGAAGATACAGGATTCAGCAGAAGAGTGTGACTAACTAGAAGATAAAGTAACATCACCTACAAATGGATAAATGAACTTGCTCTAATCTTTGAAGGATATGGTTAGAAATTTTGGGGTTGAATGAGGAATTACTGCATCATAATATCAAGAAGTTTGGTGCTGGAGAAGACTTTTGAGAGTCCCTTGGACTGCAAGGAGATCAAAGTAGTCAATCCCAAAGGAAATCAACTCTGAATATTCATTGGAAGGACTGATGCTGAAGCTGAAACTCCAATACTTAAGCCACTGGTTGAGAAGAGCCAACTCATTGGAAAAGACCAAGCCTGATGCTGGGAAAGACTGAAGGCAAAAGAAGAGGGCAGCAGAGGATGAGATGATTGTATGGTACCACCAAATCAATGGACTTGAATTTCAGCAAACTCTGGGAGTAGTGGAAGATAGAGGAGCCTGGTGAGCTGCAGTCCATGGAGTCACAGATTGTTGGAAGCCGCGTTAGGCATTACTGACAAAATGGAGGCACGGCCCCCAGCCCCCTTTCCTCATTCCCCAGGCATGGACCTGGATGAAGGAGTTAGGCCTTGTAATTCTGACTTGTTTCTTCCTCTCTTCAGCTGAGTTGGCTGAAAAGGAATATTAAGGTGCTTATTGTTCTTAAGAGGAGCATGAGAAGGCACAAAGCCTTCTGCAGCTGTGCTCAGAGAATAATTCATAAAGTTAATCATTGACATTTGTTCAAGGACTTTTGCAAAAGAGTGTTCCAGGATGAGCACATAGGCCGAAGCTTGAGGCCATGGGAGGGATTGCTATCTGAAGCCTGTTTGTGAGGAAAATGTTTATGGCAAAGGAGTTTGCTGAATTTAGGGCTTAGAAATAATTAAAATAGAAGTTAAAGATTTAAGAAATGTTGTAATGTTAGCATATTTTACTATAGCTTATATAGGTTAGGAATTTTAAAGATACTAATAGCTAGAAGTCTTTTTAAGAGATAGTGAGCTCAGGATGTTAGGGGCAAACAGGATTTAGAAAGATAAGAAATAAACTGAGGAATATAGCATGAGTTACAATGTAATCACAAGTTAACTATAGGACACATAAGAGGAAGTAGATAATAGATGGTAAAGCTGATTCCAAGAGAATTACTGAAGCAGGAACTCTGAAGAGCAACAATGATTTATGGAGATAATAAATCTGGGTGAGGGGGAACTGAAAATGTCAAACCTCTGACCTAATATTTTTGTAAAAGTAAAAAGAGAATCTTAAACTTGAAATAAATAGGCAGTCCAAGAAAACTGAGAGGCTGTCTCATTACTTGCTGACACTGTTCCTCCCTTCAGGTTGAATCCCTGGCTGCTGGAGCTAGACTCCGGCAACAAACAGTCAGACACGACCTAATGACTGAACAGCAACAACAACATGAGCAAGAAGCATAGCTTTCCAATCATCCTTATTCAAAAGTGGTTAAAAGAGTACAGATGGATGACAAGTTACCAAAGAGGGTACTGTAGCAGCTTTGATCTATCTTAACTAACTGAAAACATCTTTCCCAGAATGTGCTTCCCATATTGTTCTGACTTAGGGTTGACCCCCAAAGGAACTTGTCTAACATTTGGAAGATAGTTGTGATGAAGCAGCCATAGTTTTTATGTTTGGGGGTTTGGTGCAGGCCTCCAGGGACTATGGTTACTCACACGTGTTACTGCTGATCTGATAGCTCATTTTATTGTTGACTCACAACTCCTTCACTTCCAACCAAATCTCCTCCTCATCTTCTCTTTGTCTTGGGCCAAGTATGTATGTAAGCATGATGCCAAATGACACCTACTTCTCCTAAGGTCACCTACTACTGTGAAACGGAGGGAGGTGAGACATAGACAGGTTTTAGTGTTTCTTTGTGGGCTCCATTATCTTCATGGTTCTAGTATGTCACTGTGAGTCACAGTTCATCCATGCTTCAGTCTCTATCCAATGTTCTTCTACAAATATTACTCCAACCAACTAACACTAAATTCAGTCTCAACACCAGATACTAAGATAACAACTTTGTATACACTCTTCTACCAGACCTAGCAATTGCCTGAATTCTAATCTTTATAACTAATTTCTTATTTGACAGACACCACTAGTGGTTCTGCTTCTCTGATTGTACCTTAAGTGACACAAGTCTAAGAAGAAAGGACTAAGGAAATGATTTTAATGATGATTCATGATAGCCTATACCCAGATTTGTGATGTGAGTGTATTTTAGTGAAACTGTCACTTTAAATTACTATGGAGCAAGTTTACAGTTTTAGACAACTTTACACATCTTCTGTATGATTGACTTAAAGTCGAGAATTCAAGAAGAGAATGTATTAGTCAACAGTCACTCTGAACACCTGCTTCCAAATGACATCAAAGAAGCTTTTATTTAGAATTAAATCCTCTGATCCAGACTACAGATGAAGCAACCTCAGGACTACCATTTCTTGTCTGGGGTCTGCAGGTGTGCCTTTCAGCTGGGGTCCTGCAGCAGGGGGTCTCTTTTTTATTTAGTTCTGGGGTTTTTGTTCAGCCTTTCCTATTACTTCAAACACTGTGATGCTCTGAGAACACAGAAGTACATTGCAGAATCTTCCAGCTCTAAGGCTGAAATGGTGAGGTTGATGGACTTTTGAGCTTTCTGGAAGTTTACAGAGTAGCGGCCATCCCTTGCATTCCCATCATCTGAATACTGACGAATAAGATAAGTCATCTGTCCACTGGGAAGCTGCTTGTACCAAAAAATGTAGTAGGAGAGCATGTACCAACTTGTTTCATACCGACAGTTCAGGGTAACTGCCTTCCCCACTTCACTGAGTATGTCTGGCTGGTCTTGAGTAACACTCTGGGCCACACCAGATCCTGTGGAAAAAAAGAAGAAAACAGAGCTGAAATAGTGAACAAAATAATGTATAAATTAGACCTGTTTTGGGCCCAAATATTTACAAACCTAACTGAAATCCTAAGACGCTTGCTTTTCCCCAATCCTCCTTTCCTCCTCAAGTCCCTGTGAATCAGCACGTGCCTGTGTGCAGTCCTTTCACCCTGAACACGTGCACCCATGTTTGGAAGCATCCCTACCAGAGAAAGTGAAGGTCAGGAACACCCAGAGCAGACTGGAGAGCGGCATGAGGCATGGATTCCCCTGCTCAAAAGTGTTTAGTTCTGCCTCAACCTAAGATTTCAGTGTCTTTAAGTGCCGGGCAGCACGTATACACAGTACCTGGTTCCTGTGTGGCTCCTCCCCCAGACAGGAAGTGCCGTTTGTCATGTTCCTAGACCAGCTGGTCTGTGCTCAGGTGGAAAAAAGTTTGGCTCACAACAAACCTTTACTTTGTCTACTCATGTTTCCCTGGTCATTAAATTTGGCAGATCCTGAAAAAGGGCTTGAAAAAGGCAATTAATATTAAAGATTTGAATTGAGGGGAACTAAAGATTAAACAAGTTGACATACACTGGTAATTATTTAGTAAAATTATTGGCCATTCTGTTTAAGATATAATTTTGTATGGCCTACAAAACTTTCTTGAAATCTACTGATTGGTCATTCATCTAGCCTACGCTTACTTTTCCCCATCCAGAATCTACTGACTGTTTTAAAACATTCACAGATCTTAGGCCTTCTGGGAGAAAAGCAATCTTATCCAAAATAATTAATGTATCTCTTTTGTTTTTTTTTCCACTGAGTTCCAGTGCTCTACTTAGATTTTTAAATAAATAAAATTACTGCAACATGAAATGATTTTAGAAAATCAGCCTATCTGAATTTCAGAGCCTATCCAGTGGTTTATATTTAAATGAAATTATAACCAGAATAAAATATTATTCTTTTGAAATCTGATATTTATTTCATATCTATCAAGAAATTGATATTGATACAATTTTAGCAAAATATCATAACCTTATATATCAATTTTGATATACACTCTTAGGTTTTCATACATCACTCTAAGAAATTTTATCACATGTATAAATTCTTGTCAGTTCAGTCAGTTCAGTTCATATCACCACTGAAATCATGACACAAAATTGTTTCATATCTCTAAAGAAATCCTCCTTGAATACCCTCCCCATCCCTGCAACTCTTTGTAACCCTGCTAACTACTCATCTTTTCATCTTTATATTTTGTGCCTTTGAGAATGTTGTTTAAGCAAAATCACATTATGTAAGCATCATAATAATCCAATAAGTGTAATCATATACCATGTGGCCTCTGAGATTGCCTACTTTTTTATTCAGCATAACACCCTGAGATCCATCTAGGCTATTGTTGTTTAGTCTCTAAGTCCTGTCTGACTCTTTTGTGACCCCATATACTGTAGCCCACCAGGCTTCTCTGTCTATGGAATTTTCCAGGCATGAATACTGGAGTGAGTTGCCTTTTCCTTCTCCAGGGCATCTTCCTGACCCAGAGATCAAACCCAAGTCTCCTGCTCGGCAGGTGGATTGTTTACCACTGAGCCACCAAGGAAGTCCCATCTGGGCTTTTGCATGTATCAGTAGTCTGCTTTTTTTAATCACTACAGACTGTTACCATCTTATGATGTTCTGATTTTGGATTTCTTTACCTTACAGTGGCAAGACAGTGATGAACTTTCAGTATAAAGTAGAAACTGTACTTTGAATTTTAAAATATGATCTTTTCCCATGCTAGTAACATGTGGTATAATATTCCCTGGTGGTTCTGGGCAGCAGCAGTGAGCTGAGGTCCTGGCCAGCCCTGGGATCATGAGAGTAAACAACTGACACACTTACATTCACTCTGTACTCGTACATCCATTCTGTTTTTTACTTTTAGTGTGTGTGTGTTAAGTTTCTGCAGTTGTGTCTGACTATTTGAGATTGTATGGACTGTAGCCCACAAGGCTCCTCTGTCCATGGGATTCTCCAGGCAAGAATACTGGGGTGTGGTGCTGTGCCCTCCTCCAGGGGATCTTCCTGATCCAGGCATCTAACCTGCATCTCTTACGTCTCTGCTTTAGCAGGCAGATTCTTTATCCATTAGAGCCACCTTGGAAGCCCCACTTTCAGTACAGTACTCAATAAATTATATGATATTTTCAACACTTTAATATAAAACAGACTTTGTGTTAGATGATTTCACCCAGCTGTAGGTTAATGTCAGTGCTGAGAATCTTTAAGGTAGACTGGGTTCAATTCAGTGGGTTAGGTATATTAAATGCATTTTCCATTTATGATCCTCTCAACTGAAAATGGTTTATTGAGACACAATCCTATTGCAAGTTGAGAAAAATCTATAAATATTATGTCATTGTACAGATGTATTACAGTGAATTTATTTGTCTATTCACCCATTGAAGAACATTTGCCTGGTTTCCAGTTTTTGATCATCAGAAACAGAGCTGCTATGAATATTCAAGTACAGATTTTGAATGAATATAAGTTTTTCATTTTTCAAGAATTAATACTAGGAGTGTGATTGCTGAGTTGTAAGGCAAGTGAATATTTAAGTTTAGGTGAAACTGCTGAACATTTTTCCAGAATAGCTGGACCATTCACCTACCAGCAATGTGAGTGATCCAATTTCTCTGCAGTTTTGCCAGAACTTGGCATTGTTACCATTTTTAATTTTAGCCTGTGAGAAATGAGAAGTGTTATCTCTTTGTGGCTTAATTTGCATTTCCCTAATTACTAATAATGCTAATCATCTCTTTATATTCTTATTTCATTACCAGATAGCTTTTTGGTAAAGTGTCTGTGTGAATCTTTTGTCCAGGTTTCAACTGGATTGTTTGCTTTCTTCCTGCTGAGTTCAGAGAGTTCATTGTATTCAGAATACAGTCTTTAGATGAAAATCTATTCACAAATATTTCTTGCCATTCTGTGGTTTATCTTTTTCCTTCTCTAAACATTTTTAATTTTGATGAAATCTGTTTTTTTTTTTTTTTAATGGGTTGTGCTTTTGGTGTCATGTCAAAAGTCTTTTTGTCCAGACGTAGGTCAGGAAGATATTCTCTTATGTTTTTCCTAAAAGATTTGTAATGTTACATTTTATACCTGGATGTATGGTTCATTTTGAGACTGTACTCAAATTTTTGTATAAGGTGTGAAATTTAGGTCAAGTTTCAATTGTTTCCCAAGAATATCCAATTGTCCTAATCTCATTTGCTCATAAAACTATGTTACTGCTCTAGAATTGAAAGAGACACGTGTACCCCGATGTTCATCACAGCACTGTTTACAATAGCTAAGACATGGAAGCAACCTAGATGTCCACTGGCAGATGAATGGCTAAGAAAGTTATGGTGCTGCTAAATCGCTTCAGTCATGTCCGACTCTGTTCGACCCCATAGACGGCAGCCCACCAGGCTCCCCCGTCCCTGGGATTCTCCAGGCAAGAACACTGGAGTGGGTTGCCATTTCCTTCTCCAATGCATGAAAGTGAAAAGTAAAAGTGAAGTCGCTCAGTCGTGTCTGACTCTTAGCGACCCCATGGACTGCAGCCTACCAGGCTCCTCCATCCATGGGATTTTCCAGGCAAGAGTTCTGGAGTGGGGTAACATTGCCTTCTCCAAAAGTTGTGGTACATATACACAATGGAGTATTTCTCAGCCATTAAAAAGAACACATTTGAATCAGTTCTAATGAGGTGGATGAAACTGGAGCCTATTATACAGAGTGAAGTAAGTCATAAAGAAAAACACCAGTACAGTATATTAATGCATTATACGGAATATAGAAAGATGGCAACAATGACCCTATATGTGAGACAGCAAAAGAGACACAGATACAAAGAACAGACTTTTGGACTCTGTGGAGAAAGCGAGGGAGGGATGATCTGAAAGGATAGCATTGAAACATGTATATTACCATATATGAAATGGATGACCAGTCCAAGTTCAATGCATGAAACAGGGCACTCAAAGCCAGTGTACTGGGACAACCCAGAGGGATGGGATGGGGGGAAAATTGGATGGGGGTTCAGGATGGGGGCCACATGTACACCCATGGCTGATTCATGTCAATGTATGGCAAAAACCACCACAATATTGTAAAGTAATTAGCCTCCAATGAAAATAAATTAATTAATTAAAAAAAAAACACTTTGCTACTCTATTGAATTGTCTTTGCGTTTTGTCAAAAAATAAGCTTTCCTGACCTGTGTGGATCCACTTCTATACAATGGCTCAGCACCATAAACTTGTTAATGATACACTTTCATTCCCTTAGAATGTAAGAGAACCTGCAGAATAGTTCTCTTTTTTATTTCTTATATTTATAATTTGTATTTTGTCTTTTTTCCTTTGATAATTATACCTAGGAATATATCAAGTTTATTAATTATTTTAACAAAATTAACTTTGTATTTCATGGTTATCTCCTTAGATTTCTTTGTATTTCACCAATTAGACATTTTATTTTTTACTTCTTTCAGTTTATGTTGGGTTTAATTTGCTTTCCTATCATCTTTTCTTGAAAGCCTTGATAGTAGTTTATCAACCTTTTCTCTTTAGTAATATAAGTATTTAAAAAGATAAATTTCCTTCTATGTGTTATTTTAGCTGCATGTCATACATATTTAATGTGTTCTCACAACATTTACCTTCAAAATATCTTCTAGCATCCATTGTAATTGTTTCTTTAACCTAGGTTGTTTTAAAGTTATAGGTTTTAAATATATACAAACTATTTGGGAGTTTCTAGATACGTCTCTTTGCACTTAATTTTCCATATCATTTCCACTTTGGTCAATAAATAAATTCTATATAATGTCAGTTTTCCTAAATATATTAAGACTTTTTATGCAGAAACAAATTGTGTGTGTGTGTGTGTGTTTCATCTGCATAGCAGGGTGTGTCTAGAGCCTCGGCTGCAGATCTGGGTGCAGGCTGCAAGTGCCTGGGGAGCACTGTGCTCTTGCTGCACAGAAGTAGGTGGCTGAGTCTCCAGGCTGGGAAGTTGCAATGTGCAATGAGAGCTGTTTGGCACTCTTATTGAGGGAAATGGTGAATCTTCCCTCTTCCATTTCATTCACAACTGAATATATGTCTACCAAGAATGCAGGGGCTTTACCAGGGTATTGCTGGCACCACTGCTACTGCTGCTGCTCAGTCACTTCAGTCATGTCCAACTCTGTGTGACCCCATAGACAGCAGCCCACCAGGATCCCCCATCCCTGGGATCCTCCAGGCAAGAACACTGGAGTGGGTTGCCATTACCTTCTCCAATGCATGAAAGTGAAAAGTGAAAGGGAAGTCACTCAGTCGTGTCTGACTCTTCACAACCCCATGGACTGCAGCCCACCAGACTCCTCCGTCCATGGGATTTTCCAGGCAAGAGTACTGGAGTGGGGTGCCATCGCCTTCTCCGCTGGTACCACAGGAAGCAGTTAATCACACTCTTCTCACAACTACAGTTCAGAATGGAAATCTCTCTTTCCTGGACTGTCAAAGATCAAGGGCTCTGTTTCACCTGCTGTTGGTCACTTTTTCCTTTTGTTGTCCATTCACCCCTGTTTAAACAAATAAAAGCCATGAATTCCATAAAATATATTTCTTTTTTAAGAATATCTGCATGAACTTGTTTGTAACCCAATTTTCCAAGTCCCCCTAATTAATGAAATATCCTAGGTTTTCTCCTCCACAACTCACAGCTTAGTTGAAGCCACAGAAGTGAAAATGATGCTCCCAGTATCTTGTCCATTGTTTCTGGCACCAGTGCTTAGTGGCAACTCAAGTTCCTCTTCTGCTCTTCTCAGTCAGCTAGAACTCTGACTTTAAACTAACACTTATTTTTATTCTTTTAGTAGGTCCCACCCTTTCATAAGTGCTTTCTTTAAACCCATCTCTCTCAAAAGTACTACTTCTCATTTGGTGCTAATTTAGAATCACTGAAAATTAAATTCATTGGGAATCAGAAATGCCCCCCTTACAAGCATAAAGACCAGGTTAGAATTTTTCTCACTCTGTCCCCTTCTTCCTTTTCCTCACACCTCCTAGAAGGTTAAAAATCATATATCAGGAGAGTTTGATGTTTTAATAGGAAGAGGATTCGTTTACAGTGGGGAAGAGAGGGCCTCCCACGAAATCACTAGATTAGCATTACAGGGTATTTCTTTTTTTATTGCAAATACTAACTAAAGTCTATTGTGAATACACAAGGGGCATAATGTATCATTCAAGCAAAGCTTATGGAGCAGAACATAAAGATACATAGTCCTTTTGTCCTGATGGAACTTAAATTTTAACATGATCGTTCAATGTTTCCACACTTTACATGATCCTAAGAATTAATTCGGAGAAGGCAATGGCACCCCACTCCAGTACTCTTGCCTGGAAAATCCCATGGATGGAGGAGCCTAGAAGGCTGCAGTCCATGGGATCGCTGAGGGTCAGACACAACTGAGCGACTTCACTTTCACTTTTCACTTTCATGCATTGGAGAAGGAAATGGAAACCCACTCCAGTGTTCTTGCCTGGAGAATTTCAGGGATGGGGTAGCCTGGTGGGCTGCTGTCTATGGGGTCGCACAGAGTTGGACACGACTGAAGTGACTTAGCAAGAATTAATTAAATATAATTAGATCAATGTCAATTTATATTTCTTCTAAAATATAAATCAGGCAAATAAAATGTTTCCAAGAATATGAATGGAGAAAATAAACTGAGAAGCACCAGAATAATCTATTCTGGAGGATATTTGATCTCCAAATGGATAAGATTGGCTACGGAAATTCTGCAGAATGCACAAGATATGGGACCATGATCATTCAGTAATGAAACATTTTTGGTAGTTCTCATCCTGAACTACACCTTATCCTCTCAGGCAAAGTACAAAAATGTGAAGAGTCAATGTGGTTTTTGATGACAACACATCAGGGGATAGAGACAGAAATTAAGAAGCTCATTTTTCTTAAGCACAAAGAAGACTTTGTGATCTCTGTATTTGATATCATCTCAGTTCAGTTCAGTTGCTCAGTCGTGTCCAACTCTTTGCCACCCCATGAATCACAGCATGCCAGGCCTCCCTGTCCATCACAGGGAGTTCACTCAGACTCACGTTCACTGAGTCAGTGATGCCATCCAGTCATCTCATCCTCTGCCGTCCCCTTCTCCTCCTGCCCCCAATCCCTCCCAGCATCAGAGTCTTTTCCAATGAGTCAACTCTTCTCATGAGGTGGACAAAGTACTGGAGTTTCAGCTTTAGCATCATTCCTTCCAAAGAAATCCCAGGGCTGATCTCCTTCAGAATGGACTGGTTGGATTTCCTTGCAGTCCAAGGGACTCTCAAGAGTCTTCTCCAACACCACAGTTCAAAAGCATCAATTCTTCGGCACTCAGCCTTCTTCACAGTCCAACTCTCACATCCATACATGACCACAGGAAAAACCATAGCCTTGACTAGACGGACCTTTGTTGGCAAAGTAATGTCTCTGCTTTTGAATATGATATCTAGGTTGGTCATAACTTTCCTTCCAAGGAGATAGCGTCTTTTAATTTCATCACTGCAGTCACCATCTGCAGTGCTTTTGGAGACCCCCAAAATAAAGTCTGTCACTGTTTCCACTCTTTCCCCATCTATTTCCCATGAAGTGATGGGACCGGATGCCATGATCTTCATTTTCTGAATGTTGAGCTTTAAGCCAACTTTTTCACTCTCCACTTTCACTTTCATCAAGAAGCTTTTGAGTTCCTCTTCACTTTCTGCCATAAGGGTGATGTCATATCTTAGACACTGTCAAAGAAAAACATCATCACAGTTCAACAGGAGACAGTAATAACCATTCCCACTTCTCAATCTAATCCCATCTACTCCAGCTCTCTAAGGGGATTTTTTATTGTTTGTTGAATTATTGGTGTGTTTTCTCTTTCATTTATTCACTCATTGATGCATGTCTTCAATATATATTTACTCGTGCCTACTAAATGGTCGTACTTGGATCTCATTCAAGAAAGAGACAGAAGTAGCAATCTTCAGCCTACCCGCTCCCAATACTCAAGTACATTCAGATAAAAGCTAATAAATAGAAATGTGTTTCTATATGATACACCCAAGAAAATGATAATGGACTCACTTCTAGGTTCAGTCAGAGAGTAGTTCTGATGGAGGATCTGCTTGAACTGGAACTTACACCACCACTAGACTTCTTAGTAAAGAATGGGGTAAGGGAATTCTGGCACTGATTAACTCAGTATGATTGGAGTTTGGGATGTATCTGGGTGAAAACATTATAAACTTATATTAGAGAAACTAATGTGTCCTTAATCTCAGAGGACAAAACATATTGTTTAAAGAAATATTAATTTTCAATGCCATATTTTTCAAATTGTTAAACTAAAATATACACAGATACTATTTAGGTAGATGGATGGATAGCTACATACATACAAGAATGGTAGATGTAAATTGAAGCAAACTTGGAGATAAAAATTTGATAGATATTTAAAGGAGTTTTTCTGGCTCCTTGAAGAATCTGTGTATGTTGGACAAAAGTTAATCTTCTCTGAAGCAGTGTTGCCCCTCTGTGGCCATAAAGAGATATTACTCTGAATGACTTTATACAGCTTCTTAAAAAGGAGAAAAGACAAGTTTCTTCAGTAAGTGGTGTTGACCATACTGAACACCTACAAGGAAAAGACCAAAAGTAGAGCATTTTCTCACAACATATACAAATATACACTCAAAATGGACTAAAGACTGAGATGTAAGACCTGAAACCTTGAAACTTGCAAAGAAATATAGACAGTATGTTCATTAATGTTTCTTTTTGTAATATTTTTTTCTGTCTTAAAGGCAAGGGCAACAAAAGCAAAATTAAATAAATGAGACCTAATCAAACTAAAATCTAATGCACAGCAAAGAAACCATCAACAAAAATAAAAGGCAAACTACTGAATGGGAGTAGATATTTGCAATAAGGAGTTAATATCCAAATACATAAAGACATCATGTACCTCAATATCAAAAACACAGTCTGATTGAAAAATGGGCATAGGACCTGAGTAGCCATTTTTCCAAAGAGATAGCCAACAGGTACATGAAAAGATGCCCAAAGTCTCTAATATTCATTAAAAGAGCAAATCTATGTCAATATGAGGTGTCACCTCACATCTATCAGTATGACTATCATCAAAAGAAAAAAAATAACAAATGTGGTGAGGATGCAGAGGAGAGGAAACCCTCGTACACTGCTGCTGGGTTGGAAATTGATGCAGCTACTATGCAAAACATTACAGATATTCCTCTCAAAACACTAAAAATATAACTGCCATGTAATCCAGAAATTCCACTCCTGGGTATTTATCCAAAGAAAACAAAAACTCTTCCAAATTGTATCTGCACCCAAATGTTTATAGCAGCATTAATTACAATAACCAAGATCCAGAACCAAGCTAAGTGTTCATTCATAGATGAATGGATAGAGAAAATACTGATCTTTCATCTAACTATCTATCTACATACACACACACACACACACACACACCCCACAATAGAACATTAATCACATACAAAAAGAACGTAATCGTGCCAAATGGAATAACATGGATAGATATGGAGTGTATGATATTTAGTGAAATAAGTCAGACAGAGAAAGACAAATACTGTGTGTTTTTACTTATATATGATATATAAAAGCAAAGCAAAACAAAGGAACAAATAGAACAAAAACAGAATCACAGGAACAAATGGCAGACTGCCAGGTATTTCCCCACAAAAGATGAGTTTATTGGAGATCACCAAAGGACTGCAGTTCTGAATCAGCAACCATGAGGAGCCACATGCAAGTCCCCACTGGACAAGGAAAGGAAATGCTTTTATAGAGAAGACATGGAAATTGGGAGGGTGATAGGAAACAGAATGCCCTTAACTTTCTATTGACTGCGTCCTGACCAGGGAATAAGGGGCTTCTTTCATCTTCCCATTGCCCTCTGTGATGTCCACAGGTCAGGAGAGCTCCCTCTCTTCTGCCAGCTCTATTTAATTGAGATTTCTGTGCATTTAATTTTTATACCTTATAGGACAGAGTCAGAAAGATATTTGATTCCAGGAGATGAGGGAGCCATGGTGGTGGAAGTAAGATGTTGGAGTGATTCAAGAAGGGGTCTTGAGCCATGGAATCCAAGTGGCTTCCAAAAGCTACAAAATGAAAAGAAACAGATTCTTCCTCAGAAAATCTGGAAGGAATCGACCCTGCCAAGACCTTGACTGTAGACAGCAAAACACATTTCAGATTTCTTGCCTCCAGAACTATAAAAAATATTTTGTAAGTGATCAAGTTTATACTAAACATTGAGCAAATATTTTCTGTTCACATTGCTGCACTCGTAGGATGGGATACCAGTGCTTGCAGTTGCCTGTTGAGACACATCATGGTGAGACAGACCTGAACATTCTTGAGACACCCAACCAAGCTGGATAATATATTTACTGGAGAGATTTCTCCCTTCTTTTAGTTGCTTTCAATGTTTAGTATTTTGGGTGGGAAATATTTATTTTAATTCTGTCTTATCAGCCATTCTTTTAGTTACAAGTTAGAGATTCTAGTGCAGAAGGAGATACAGATTGAGAAGGGAAAAGACCAAATCCCAAAACTGTAGGGCTGAAAAGTGTTTGTGATTATAGCTATACCAATGTAGGTAAGAAATACTAAGTACTGCAAATGCCCTGTGGTGGCCTCATGATGTGACTGCGGCTGGAGGAAGAGCTAGGCCCCGCAAAGGGTTTGAGTACACACTGCAAGTGCCTGGGCAACACTGTGCTGCATGATACAGAAGTAATTGAGTCTGTGGTCTGCAAAGAGGACATGTGCAATAAGCTATGGCATTCTATAAGGACTGTGGTGCCCTTTAATCTTCTATCCTGTTTTGTCCCTGAAGGAATATAAACCAGGTTGATGAGGTGGCCCCCAGGGTTCTTAAGATACCAATTCACACTCTGTGGGGAAGTGGGAAAATTACTCCAAAGCGTGGAGTTGGCTCCCTCCTGGAGACTCAGGGCTGGGGGACTCTGCTCCACATCCACCCCTCGCACACCTAGTGAGAAAAGAGAAACTGTCACAGGCGAGGGTCACTTAACTCTTACTAAACCCTGAAAGTGTCCCCCTCAATCCCCATAGATGGTGAATAGGATAGAAAGTCTGCAGGACTTGTCAGCTTCTCTCTTTCCCTTAACAATATAGCAGCTGCTCAATCCTTCAGATCCCCTGTGGGTCAGCCACAACTCACAGGAAACCTGGGCAAACAAAGCCCCAGCACAGTGCCTGCTAGCCCCTTCATGATGCTTCCTCTTCTTGTTGAGACATTTTCACTACAAGATACTTAACTAAACCCTGAGGGGGTGAGGGTCACAAATCCTTGTGCAAATGTTCCTGCTCTTGCAACCAATCAGCTCACCCAACAAATCCTGCTCATGCACTCACTTTGTGACAGGAAGCCTCGATCTCCCATCTTAACCAGTTCAGAATGAACTGGAGAGGAGTGGAGAAGAGTGGCAAATAGAAAGGTCAATAGTTTAGGACTTGAGGGGCATTTTCTAAGAACTTTGTAAAAAAGGCTGACATGATTTGGAATTTGTGAAGGATTATAGGGAAGAGAAAACAAAAATTTAATTATCTGGCTGGCATGGATGCTGGAGATTCTTGCAAAACGAAATATTATTTCCCAGGAGTTCTCAGGATCCTTTTTTTTTTTTTTTCCTTTGGCATCTCTTATGCACTCACCTGTTGCTTCTGAAGGGTGCTCAAGAATCAACACAGCATTCATAGCAGTCTTGGCTGGAACATTTTACAGTATTAAACAGCTTTACTTTTAAATTATACATATGTATTTTAGACTGAACCTACATAAAGAGTCTTATTATTTTTTGTCTCTTGATGAGCACTGAAAGTAGAACTGTAAATAGTTTTATTTTTATTAAAATTAATAGCTTTATTTTTACTATTGTTAAACTGATTTATGTCAAAGTAAGGCAAAAACCACTACAATATTATAAAATAATTACCCTCCAATTAAAATAAATTAATTAATTTAAAAACATATAATTTAAAAATATATTTTAAATAAAATTTGAGGTTTAAATACATTTTATTTTATCATTTTTTAAATTAGAGGATAATAGCTTTACATTGTTGTGGCCATTTCTGCCTTACAACAACATGAATCAGTCAATATTGTGTATGTATCCCTCCCTCTTGAGCTTCTACCAATGATCTAGCTTCTCATAGAGCACCAGTATGGGTGTTTATATTGCAGCTTCCAATTAATTATCTATTTTATACTAAATATATTCTAAATGTTGGTTATTGATATTTGTATTCTGCTTTTTACCTCTAGTAGGTTATTTTAAAAGAAGTGTTTTAAAACATGAAAATCAACTCTGTGCTTTTTCTCAGACTCTATGAATAATAATGTTTCTGCGTATGTGGATTTCAAGGTAAAAAGGGTGGAAAATGAGAACCTGTTTATTTTCACTGAGGTAAAATTGAAGTGATCTGTAGGCGTGGGGATCAGATGGGCAGTTTAAGATTATTGCAAATGTTTACTAAAGGAATTGTGAGAAATAGTGTATAAAATATAGTTGATTAAGAATCAATCATTATTATTGTGCACACAGTGGGTATTAGAGAAATTAAATTAGAAGACAGAAAAGAGGAGAGGAGCAACCTGAGTGGGTCGCTTGGAACTTTGCCAAAGCAATATGTTTAACCTAGAATGCCTGTTATAGGCCACAGCTAGATAAAAAAAGCCTTTTTACCTTCATAGTCTATATTGTCTAGACATACAGGAAGAGATAGGGAAGTTCACTAGAGGTAGGTATAGTTGCACTGCCACTTCAGGGGGCCGTTTAGAGCCAGTGATGCGGCTGTCAGGCAGGTCACTAACTGGCCTCCAGTTCTTCCTGCAGCATCAGTGCTGAATCAGTGACACCAGGACAGATCTGCCTATAATGAGACAGTGTCTCTATTCAGATTTCAACCAGAACTCTGTTTGTTCTATAGACACAGGAGCATGGAATATAATGTTACTGATTCCCTATGAAGAGCATTCCTAACATGAGAAGGGTAGTGGAAAACATGGCTATGCAGAAGGGAAGTTGAGATCCATTTGGTGGAAGATCTCCCCTGAGACGTTGGAAGGAATGTGTCAGAGGGTGCTGAGTCTTTACTACAGGGAAATCTGAGATTCAAAGGATCCCAATGTAAGCAAGTTCTAGTGACTATCAGGAAGAAATGTGTCCTTGACAATCACTGCTCCTGGTGCTGAGCCTGTTCAAATGTATACCTCAGTGAGCTGTGAGGTACAGAAGCTCAGAGGAGTGAAATGGAGCTTTTATTAGAGGTGACATTTAAAGTTTCTGCAACATCACCTGGAGGTCAATAACAGGAACAAATCCTTTCTTGAGTATTTCATGGTCTGTTTCCTCCCTGTTCTTACCAGGGTTGAATTTCCTCCCATTGTAATCAGATAAGAGTGTTTTCAGGGTTTCCCATATTAAATTGTTGTTGTTGTTGTTGTTCAGTTGCTAAGTTCTGTCCAACTCTTTGCAACCGCATGGACTGCAGCATGCCAGGCTTCCCTGTCCTTCAGTATCTCCCAGAATATGCTCAAACTCACGTCTCCTGGTAGCTCAACTGGTAAAGAATCCAGCTGCAATGCAGGAGACCCCATATGGATTCCTGGGTCAGGAATATCCACTGGAGAAGAGATAGGTTACCCACTTCAGGATTCTTGGGCTTCCCTGGTGGCGCAGCTGGTAAAGAATCCACCTGCAATGTGGGAGACCTGGGTTCCATCCCTGGGTTGGGAAGATCCCCTGGAGACGGGAAAGACTACTCACTTCAGTATTCTGGTCTGGAGAATTCCATGGACTGTATAGTCCATGGGTTTGCAAAGATTTGGACACAGCTGAGTGACTTTCACTTACGTGTTCATTGAGTCGATGATGCCATCCAACTATATCATCCTCTGTCGCCATCTTCTCCTGCCCTTGATTTTTCCCAGATCAGGATCTTGATTTTTCCCAGATCACGAGGTCATTTGCAGAAATAAGAACAATAATACTAATGAAAATTTGTTTTTCAATTTGATATAATATATTTATGTGTTCAGTTCAGTTCAGTTCAGTCGCTCAGTCGTGTCCGACTCTTTGCGACCCCATGAATCACAGCACGCCAGGCCTCCCTGTCCATCACCAACTCCCGGAGTTCACTGAGACTCACGTCCATCGAGTCAGTGATGCCATCCAGACATCTCATCCTCTGTCGTCCCCTTCTTCTCCTGCCCCCAATCCCTCCCAGCATCAGAGTCTTTTCCAATGAGTCAACTTTTCGCATGAGGTGGACAAAGTACTGGAGTTTCAGCTTTAGCATCATTCCTTCCAAAAAAATCCCAGGGCTGATCTCCTTCAGAATGGACTGGTTGGATCTCCCTTCTCCAATTTGCCTACATGTAGTAACATAAGACATGCTAATATAAGTCAGTGTTATATGTTATTATATCTCAATAGTGAAGATATAGGATTCAGTGGGAGGGTATGTCTTAGGTAGAAAAGAAAATAACATCACCCACAAAGAGATAAATGAGCTTGCTATAATCTTTGCAGGATACGTTTAGAATATTTTGGGTTGAATGAGGAATTACTGCATCATATTAGCAAGAAGTGTGGTGTTAGAGAAGACTCTTGAGAGTACCTTGGATTGAAAAGAGATCAAACCAGTTAATCCTAAAAGAAATTAACCCTGAATATTCATTGGAAGGACTGATACTGAAGCTGAAACTTCAATACTTTGGCTACTTGGTGAGAAAAGCCAACTCATTGGCTCCAAAGACCCTGATGCTGGGAAAGATTGAAGGCAAAAGAAGAAGACAGCAGCAGAGGCTGAGGCGGTTGGATGGTATCACCAACTCAGCAGACATGAATTTGAGCAAACTCCAAAAGATAGTGGGAGATAGAGAATCCTGCAGTCCATTGGATCACAAAGAGTCAGACACAACTTAGTGGCTGAACAGCAACAACAACATTATCAAGAAGCATAGTTTTGCTATGGTCTTTATTCAAAAGCTGTTAAAGAGCACAGATGGATGCCAAGTTCACAAAGAGGATACTGTAGCAGCTTTATACTATCTTAACTAACTGGAAATATCTTTCCCAGAATGTGCTTCCCGTATTTTTCTGGGTTAGGGTTGGCCACAAAAGAAATTTGTGTGACATTTGGAGGGTCGTTTTGATGAAGCAGCCACAGTTTTATGTTTTGGGGCTTGGTGCAGGGCTCCAGGGACTATGGTTACTCACTCATGTTGCTGCTGATCTGATAGCTCATCTTATCATTGATTCACAACCCTTGCACTTCCCACCAAACCTCCTCCTCATCTTCTCTTTGTCTTGGACCAAGTAGGTATGTTAGCATGATGCCAAATGACACCCATTTCTCCTAAGGTCACTCACTACTGTGGAACTGAAAGAGGTGAGACATAGACAAGTTTTAGTGTGTCTATGTGGGTTCCATTACCCTCATGGTTCTACTATGTCCTTATGAGTCACAGTTTGTCTATGCTTCAGTCTCTCCCTAACTTTGCTGTAGCTGATTAACAATGAATTCAGTCTCAACACCAGATACGAAGATAACAGCTTTGTATACACTCTTCCACCAGATGTAGCAATTGCCTGAGTTCTAATCTTCATCACTAATTTCTTATTTGATACCACTGGAGATCTGCTTCTCTGATTGTACCTTAAGTGACACAAGTCTAAGAAGAAAGGACTAAGGAAATAATTTTCATGATGATTCCAGATAACTAGACCCAGGTTTGGGATGTGAGTGTAGTTTAGTGAAATTGTCACTTTACATTATTATAGAAAAAGTTTACAACTTAAGCCAAGGTTACACATGCTCTGCATGATTGACTTAAAGTCAAGAATTCAAGAGGAGAATGTTAGTAGAAAGTCATTCAGGACACCTGCTTCCAAATTACATAGAAGAAGCTTTTATTTAGAATCAAATCTTCTGATCCAGATCACAGATTAAGGAACCACAGGACTACTATTTCTTGTCTGGGGTCTGCAGCTGTACATTTCAACCTTGGTCCTGCAGCAGGAAGGGTCTCTCTTATTAACCTCTGGGGGTTTTGTTCAGCTTTTCCTATTACTTCAAGCACTGTGCATTCCCAGAGAGCACAGAAGTATTTTCCAGAATGTTCCAGCTTTAAGGATTAAATGGTGAGGTTGATGAACTTATGTGCTTTCTGAAAGTTTACAGAATAGTGGCCATCCCTTTCATTCCCGTCTTCTGAATACTGATGAGTGAGGTAAGTCATCTCTCCACTGGGAAGCTGCTTGTACCAAAATATCCAGTAGGTGTACACATTCCAACTTGTTTCATATCGACAGTTCAGGATGACTATGTTCCACACTTGACTGGTTATGTCTGGCTGATAAAGAGTAACTTTCTGGGCCACACCAGATCCTGTGGGAAAAAAGAAGAAAACAGAGCTGAAATAGTGAACAAAATAATGTAGAAAGTCAACTAATTTTGGACTCAAATATTTACAAACCATACTGAAATCATAAGATGCTTGCTTTTCCCCAATCCTCCTTTCCTCCCCAAGTCCCTGTGAAGCACCACGTACCTGTGTGCAGGCCTTTAACCCTGAACACTCTCAGCCATGTTTGGAAGCATCCCTACCAGAGAAGGTGAAGGCCAGGAACACCCAGAGCGGACTGGAGAGATGCATGAGGCATGGATTCGCCTACACAAATGTGCTAAGTTCTGCCTCAAGCTGAGAGTTCAGTGTCTTTGAGTACCTGGCAGCACATGTACATAGTAACTGGATCCTGTGTGACTCATCTCAAACAGGAAGTAGGGTGTCATGTTCATCGACCACATGGTCTGTGTACAGATAAAGACTGACTCACCACACACCTTTACTTTGTCTACTTTTCTTTCCCTGGTCATTAAGTTCGGCAGATCCTAAAAAGGGGCGTGAAGAAAGCCATTAATATTAAAGGTTTGAAGTGAAAGAAACTGAAGATTAAACAAGTTGATATACATTATTTATTTATTTATTTTAAAAGGAGGCTAATTACTTTACAATATTGTAGTGGTTTTTGCCATACATTGACATGAATCAGCCATATGTGTACATGTGTTCCCCATCCTGAATTCCCCTTCCACCTCCCTCCCCATCCCATCCCTCAGTGTCATCCCAGTGCACCAGCCCTGAGCATCCTGTCTCATGTGTCAAACCTGGACTGGCAATCTCTTTCACATATGATAATATACATGTTTCAATGCTATTTTCTCAAATCATCCCACCCTCACCTTCTCCCACAGAGTCCAAAAGATTGTTCTATACATCTGTGTTTCTTTTTTTTTTTTTTTTTTTTTGCTGTCCCACATATAGGGTCATCATTACCATTTTTCTAAATTCCATATATATGTGTTAATATACTGTATTGGATTGGAGAAGAAAATGGCAACGCACTCCAGTGTTCTTGCCTGGAGAATCCCAGAGACGGGGGAGCCTGGTGGGCTACTGTCTATGGGGTTGCACAGAGTCGGACACAACTGAAGCAACTTAGCAGCAGCAGCATACTGTATTGGTGTTTTTCCTTCTGGCTTACTTCACTCTGTATAATAGGCTCCAGTTTCATCCACCTCATTAGAACTGATTCAAATGCATTCTTTTTAGTGGCTGAATAATGTTCTATTGTGTATACATACCACAGCTTTCTTATCTATTCATCTGGCGATGGATATCTAGGTTGCTTCCATGTCCTGGCTATTGTAAACAGTGCTGCAATGAACATTGGGGTGCATGTGTCTCTTTCAATTCTGGTTTCCTCAGTGTGTATGTCCAGCAGTGGGATTGCTGGGTCATATGGCAGTTCTCTTTCCAGTTTTTTAAGGAATCTTCACACTGTTCTTCATATTGGCTGTACTAGTTTGCATTCCCACCAACAGTGTAAGAGGGTTCCCTTTTCTCCACACCCTCTCCAGCATTTATTGTTTGTAGACTTTTGGATAGCAGCCATTCTGACCACCGTGAGATGGTACCTCATTGTGGTTTTGATTTGCATTTATCTGATAATGAGTGATATTGAGCATCTTTTCGTGTGTTTGTTAGCCATCTGTATGTCTTCTTTGGAGAAATATCTGTTTAGTTCTTTGGCCCATTTTTTGATTGGGTCATTTATTTTTCTGAAATTGAGCTGCAGGAGCTGCTTGTATATTTTTGAGATTAATTCTTTGTCAGTTGCTTCATTTGCTATTATTTTCTCCCATTCTGAAGGCTGTCTTTTCACCTTGCTTATAGTTTCCTTTGTTGTGCAGAAGCTTTTAATTTTAATTAGGTCCCATTTGTTTATTTTTGCCTGTATTTCCATTACTCTGGGAGATGGGTCATAGAGGATCCTGCTGTGGTTTATGTCAGAGAGTGTTTTGCCTATGTTTTCCTCTAGGAGTTTTAAAGTTTCTGGTCTTACATTTAAATCTTTAATCCATTTTGAGTTTTTTTGTGTGTGTATGGTGTTCGAAAGTGTTCTAGTTTCTTTCTTTTACAAGTGATTGACCAGTTTTCCCAGCAGCACTTGTTGAAGATTGTCTTTTCTCCATTGTATATTCTTGCCTCCTTTGTCAAAGATAAAGTGTCTATAGGTGTGTGGATTTATCTCTGGGCTTTCTATTTTGTTCCATTGATCTATATTTCTGTCTTTGTGCCAGTACCATACTGTCTTGATGACTGTAGCTTTGTAGTAAAGCCTGAAGTCAGGCAGGTTGATTCCTCCAGTTCCATTTTTCTTTCTCAAGAGTGCTTTGGCTATTCGAGGTAGTATTTCCATACAAATTGTGAAATTATTTGTTCTAGTTCTCTGAAAAATACCATTGGTATCTTGATGGGGATTGCATTGAATCTATAGATTGCTTTGGGTAGTATACTCATTTCACTATATTGATTCTTCCAATCCATGAACACGGTATATTTCTCCATCTATTTGAGTCATCTTTGATTTCTTTCATCAGTGGTTTATAGTTTTCTATACATAGGTCTTTTGTTTCTTTGCTGCTGCTGCTGTTAAGTCACTTCAGAAGTGTCTGACTCTGTGCGACCCCCACAGATGACAGCACATCAGGCTCTCCTGTCCCTGGGATCCTCCAGGCAAGATCATTGGAGTGGGTTGCCATTCCCTTCTCCAATGCATGAAAGTGAAAAGTGAAAGTGAAGTCACTCAGTCGTGTCTGACTCTTAGCGACCCCATGGACTGCAGCCTATCAGGCTCCTCCATCCATGGGATTTTCCAGGCAAGAGTACTGGAGAGGGTTGCTATTTCCTTCTCTCTTTGTTTCTGTAGGTAGATTTATTCCTAAGTATGTTATTCTCTTCATTGCAATGGTGAATGGAATTATTTCCTTAATTTCTCTTTCTGTTTCCTCATTGTTAGTGTATAGGAATGCAAGAGATTTCTGTGTGTTAATTTTATATCCTGCAACTTTATTCATTGATTAGCCCTAGTAATTTTCTGGTGGAGTCTTTAGGGTTTTCTATGTAGAGGATCATGTCATCTGTAAACAGTAAGAGTTTCACTTCTTCTTTTCCAATCTGGATTCCTTTTATTTATTTTTCTGCTCTGATTGCTGTGGCTAAAACTTCCAAAACTATGTTGAATAGTGGTGGTGAGAGTGGGCACCCTGTCTTGTTCCTGATTTTAGGGGTAATACTTTCAATTTTTCACCATTGAATATAATGTTTGCTGTGGGTTTGTCATATATGGGTTTTATTATGGTGAGGTATGTTCCCTCTATTTCTGCTTTCTGGAGGGCTTTTATCATAAATGGATGTTGAATTTTGTCAAAGGCTTTTTCTTCATCCATTGAGATAATCAGGTGATTTTTATCTTTCAATTTGTTAATGTGGTGTATTGCATTGATTGATTTGTGGATATTAAAGAATCCTTGCATCCCTGGGATAAAGCCCACTTGGTCATGGTGTAGGATCTTTTTAATATGTTGTTGGATTCTGTTCACTAGAATTTTCTTTTTTTTTTCAATATGAAAAACATGTCTATAAATTTATTCATGACTATTAGGCACTGTGGGATTCTAGTAAGAGGGGGTACATCACCATATTATAATGATAAACTAAAAATGTCTATATACATTATTTTTTAAATTTTATTTTATTTTTAAACTTTACATAATTGTATTAGTTTTGCCAAATATCAAAATGAATCCACCACAGGTATACATGTGTTCCCCATCCTGAACCCACCTCCCTCCTCCCTCCCCATACCATCCCTCTGGGTCGTCCCAGTGCTCTAGCCCCAAGCATCCAGCATCGTGCATTGAACCTGGACTGGCATCTCGTTTAATACATGATATTTTACATGTTTCAATGCCATTCTCCCAAATCTTCCCACCCTCTCCCTCTCCCACAGAGTCCATAGAATTTTCTTAAGGATTTTTGCATCTATGTTCATCAGTGATATAGGCCTGTGGTTTTATTTTTTTCTGGCATCTTTGTCTGGTTTTGGTATTAGGGTGATGGTGGCCTTATAGAATGAGTTTGGAATTTTACCTTCCTCTGCAAATTTCTGGAAGAGTTTGAGTAGGATAGGTGTTAGCTCTTCTTTAAATTTTTAGTAGAATTCAGCTGTGAAGCCAAAGTTTACATACACTGATTCAGTAAAATAATTTTGTCATCCTCTTTAAGGTATAATTTAGTATAGCCTAAGAAATATCCTTGTAATCTACTGATTTGTTATTCATTTAGCCTATACTTACTTTTCTCTATCCAGAATCTAGTGACTATTTTAAAACATTCACAGATCTTAGGACTTCCGGGTGAATAGCAATCTTATACAAAATAATTAATGTACCTCTGTCTTTTTTTACTGTGTTCCAGGGCTCCACTTAGATTTTTCAATAAATAAAATCACTTCAACATAAAATGACTTTAAAAAATCAGCCCATCTGAATTTCAGAGTCTATTCAGTGTATATTTAAATGAAATTATAAATGGGATAAAATATTATTCTTTTTAAATTTTATATGGGGTCTTATGTATTAAAATTTGAGGGCAATCAGGCTATTCAATCCTGTTACCTCTAAATGTAGAATTGTACTTATTAGATCATCTGTCCTAGAGTCATTCTCATGTCACATTTTCTGTCTCCTTGGCCCAGAGTGTTCAGTCTCACTTGTCAGTTGCTCATTATTATTTCTCATTATAAAATGAAGTTAAACATGCCAGATCTTTCTCTGGTGTAATGCTATAATGCACTCCTATAAATTTAATATTTACAGACTGCAGACACTTAGTACCTGTCAACACCAGAGAAGTCAGTGACTGAAGTTCTCTGCACTGTTTCATATTCATGTGGAATGTAGCTGTCAATCTTCCATTTGCTTTCATTGCTGTAATAGATGAATTAATATAAAAGGACCAAAGGCAAATAGATAAGTAGAAAAGAAAATACAGACAAGGTCTAAAATAGTGCCAGTTCATGGAATTTAAGATCAAAATAACTCATGAATGACTGAAGCAAGGAGGATAGTTTGTATGTATCTGAGACAACTAATCTTCAGTCTCATTTCACTTCTGAGAGCTGACAGGCAATGAATGCCCGGGCTTGAAATTATTTGTAATTAAGCAGAGGAGATCATGAATGACCACAGCAGCTTGCAAAGCAGCATGATATTATAAAATATAGATATATACAAATATAACAGTCACATATATCAAGAAGTTGATATTGATAAAATTTTATAAAAATACCATAACCTTATCATCAGCTTTTATATGCATTCTTTGGTTTTGATGCATTTGTCCATGAAATTTTATCACATGTATTGGTTCTTGTACAACCACTAAAATCATGACACGAAATTGTTTTGTCTCTTAAAGAAATCCCCTGTGCATACTCTCCACATCCCTGCAGCTCTTTCTAACCCCGACTACTGATCTCTTTTTCATCTCTAATTTTGTTCTTTGAGAATGTTGTATAAGTAGAATCACAGTATGTATACAATCATAATAATCCAATAAGTGTAATCATACACCATGTAGCCTCTGAGATTGACTATTTCTTCATTCAGCATAACATCCTGAGAGCCATCTAGGCTATTGTTTTTAGTTGCTAAGTCATGTCCCACTCTTTTGCAACCTCACTAACTGTAGACTTCCAGGTTCCTCTGTCCTTGGAATTTTCCAGGGAAGAATACTGGAGTGGGTTGCCATTTCCTTCTCCAGGGTATCTTCCCCACCCAGGGATCAAATCCCCGTCTCCTGCATTGCAGGCAGATTCTTATCACTGAGCCACTTCGGCAGCCCCATCTAAGCTATTGCATGTATCAATAGTCTGTTTCTTTTAAGCACTACAGACTGTCACCCACTTATGATGTCTTGACTTTGGATTTTTGACTTTACAGTGGTAAGAAAGTGATGCACATTCAGTAGAAACCACACTTTGAATTTTTAAATTTGATCTTTTCCCATGCTAGCAACATTTGCTATATATTCTTTGGTGATCTGGGCAGCAGCAATAAGCTGAGCTCCTGGCCAGCCCTGAGATCATGAGGGTAAAAAACTGACACACTTACCTTCATTCTGTAATCATACAACTATTCTATTTTCCACTTTCAGTACAGTACTCAATAAATTACATGAGATTTTCAACATTTTAGTATAAAATAGACTTTGCATTAGATGATTTCTCTCACCTAAAGAAAAGTAAGTAAGCTAAAGTAAGTGTTGACCACATTTAATGTAGGCTGGGTTAGGTATATTAAATGCATTTTTGTTATTTTCAACTGAAAATGGTTTATTGATACACAACTCTATTACAAATTGAAAAAATCTATAAGTAATATGTCATTGTACAGATGTATTACAGTGGATTTATTTATCTATTCACCCAATGAAGAATACTTGACTGGTTTCCAGGTTTTGGTCATCACAAACATAGCTGCTATGAATATTCATGTACAGACTTTTATGTAAATATAAGTTTTTCATTTCTCAAGCATAAATACTCAGGATTGTGATTGCAGAGTTGTAAGGTAAGTGAATATTTAAGTTTATGTGGAACTGATGAACTTTTTTCCAGAATGACTGGACCATTCACACACCAGCAATATGAGTGCTCCAATTTCTCTGCATCTTTGCCAGAACTCGATATTGTCAATAATTTTAATTTTAGTCTTTATGGTAGATGTGAAGTAGTATCCCTTTGTGCCTTAATTTGCATTTTCCTAATGACTAAAAATGTCAACCACCTTTTTTTCTCTTTATTTTTTTAAATTATGAAAGTATATATTAGACTTAGAAAACAGCACAAAATACAGTTCCACTATATATTGCAACTATTTTTTTAAGTAAATAAATTAAATTTTTTGTTTGGAGTTTCAAGAGAAAACTCTCAAAAATTAATAGAATGAATATACAGAAAAGTAGGAGGGTACAGTAGACCTGAAAAGCACTATGAATCAACATAATTAAGACTTATGCAATTTTCACACAATCAGTTAAGTTCAGATCAGTTACTCAGTCGTGTCCGACTCTTTGCGACCCCGTGAATCGCAGCATGCCAGACCTCCCTGTCCATCACCAACTCCCGGAGTTCACCCAGACTCACGTCCATCGAGTCAGTGATGCCATCAAGCCATCTCATCCTCTGTCGTCCCCTTCTCCTCCTGCCCCCAATCCCTCCCAGCATCCCAGTCTTTTCCAATGAGTCAACTCTTCGCATGAGGTGGCCAAAGTACTGGAGCTTCAGCTTCAGCATCATTCCTTCCAAAGAAATCCCAGGGCTGATCTCCTTCAGAATGGACTGGTTGGATCTCCTTGCAGTCCAAGGGACACTCAAGAGTCTTCTCCAACACCACAGTTCAAAGGCATCAATTCTTCGGCGCTCAGCCTTCTTCACAGTCCAACTCTCACATCCATACATGACCACAGGAAAACCCATAGTCTTGACTAGACAAACCTTTGTTGGCAAAGTAATGTCTCTGCTTTTGAATATGCTATCTAGGTTGGTCATAATTTTCCTTCCAAGGAGTAAGGGTCTTTTAATTTCATGGCTGCAGTCACCATCTGCAGTGATTTTGGAACCGCAAAAAATAAAGTCTGACACTGTGTCTACTGTTTCCCCATCTATTTCCCATGAAGTGATGGGACCAGATGCCATGATCTTCGTTTTCTGAATATTGAGCTTTAAGCAGGATGCAAATTCTATTCAAGGTCCCATAGACTATAAACTAGGAGACATTGGTACACATCCAGGGACATAAAACAAGGTGTAAATTTTCATTGTCTAAAGATATTAAAATCCTACAGTCTGTTTTCTAATCACCGTGGATTTATGTTAGAAATCGCTATCAAAAGATATTTGAAAATAACCCACATATTTTCCAGTGCAATGTGACATTTATAAGAGAGATATTTGATTTAGACTGACCATCTTTTTATATGCTTATTTCCTTACCACATAGCTCTCTGGTGAAGTGTCTGTGTAATTCTATCCTCCAGTTTTCAACTGGATTGTTTTCTTCCTGCTGTCTAGAGAGTTCATTGTATTCTGAACACAATCTTTTGATGAAAATGTATTTCCTGTCATTTCTGTGGTTTATCCTTTTCCTTCTCTTAACAGTGTCCTTCACAGAGCAAACAGTGTCATTCACAGAGCAAATTTTTAATTTTGATGAAATCTAAGTTTGTTTATGGATCGTGCTTTTGGTGTTATGTCAAAATTCTTTTTGTCTAACCCTAGGTCATGAAGATATTCTCTTATGTTTTTCCTAAAAGATTTGGTAATTTTACATCTTACACTTGGATGTATGGGTTCATTTTGAGGCTGTACCCAAATTTTTGTATAAGGTGTGATATTTGACAACGTTTTAATTATTTCCCAAGAATATCCAATTGTCCCAACATCATTTGCTCATAAGACTGTGTTACCCCCTTGAACTGTCTTTGCACTTTGTCAAGAAAATAAACCTTCCCTTCTTGTGTAAATCTACTTCTATACACTTACTCAGTGACATAAACTTGTTAATTATATTCTTTTATCACCCTTTTAACATTATATAACTTGTAGAATAATTTTCTTTTTAGTTACTTATATTTATAATTTGTGTTTTTTTCTTTTTTCCCTTGATAATTCTACCTAGAAATATTTCAATCTTATTGACCATTTTAACAAAATTAACTTTATATTTCATGGCTATCCCTACAGCTTTCTTTGTATTTCATCAATCCAACATTTTATTATTTACTTCTTTCAGTTTATGTTGGGTTTAATTCGCTTTTCTATCGTCTTTCACTGAAAGCCTAGATGATAGTTTTTCAACATTTTTTCCTTAGTTAAATAAGCATTTAAATAGATAAATTTCCTTTTATATATTATTTAGCTGCATTTCATACATATTTATATAATGTACTCTCACAATATTTACTTTCAAAATATTTTCTAAAGTCATAGTAATTGTTTCTTTAACCTATGGTTATTTTTAAGTTAGTGCATATATTCCAAATATTTGAGAGTTTCTACAGACATTTCTTTGTACTAGATATTCTGTATCATCTCCATTTTGAAGAATAAATTCTATATAATTTCAGTTTTCTTAAATATATTAAGATTTTTATGACCAATCAGATTGTGTGTGTGTGCATGTGTATTTCATCTACACAGCAGGGTGTGGCTGCAGCTCAGCTGCAGGTGCCTGGGGAGCACCCGGCACTTGCTGCACAGATGTAGGTGGCTGAGTCTCTAGGCTGGGAAGTTGCGATGTGCAATGAGAGCTGTTTGTCACTCTTATTGAGGGAAACTGTGAAACTTCCATCTTGCATTTCATTCATAACTGAACATATGGCTATCAAGAATGCAGGTCCTTTACCAGGATATTGCCAGTGCCACAGGAAATAGTCAAATCCAGCCTTCTCATAACTACAGTTCAGAAAGGAAACCTCTCATTCCTGGATTGTCAAAGATTGAAGGCTCTGTTTCACTTGCTCTTGATCACTTTTTTCCTTCTGTTGTCCACTCACCCCTACTTAAAGAGATCAAAAAGTCATTAGTTCCACAGACATCTATTTCTTTCTTAGAGTTTCTATCTGCATGAGCTTGTTTGTAATCCAGTTTTCTCAGTCCACCTAATTGATGAGATATCCTAGGTTTTCTCCTCCACAACTCACAGCCTAGTTGAAGCCACAGAAGCGAAAATGATGCTCCCAAATAGCAAATGAAGCAACTGACAAACAACTAATCTCAAAAACATACAAGCAACTCCTCCAGCTCAACTCCAGAAAAATAAATGACCCAATCAAAAAATGGGCCAAAGAACTAGACATTTCTCCAAAGAAGACATACAGATGGCTAACAAACACATGAAAAGATGCTCAACATCACTCATTATCAGAGAAATGCAAATCAAGACCACTATGAGGTACCATTTCACACCAGTCAGAATGGCTGCAATCAAAAAGTCTACAAATAATAAATGTTGGAGAGGATGTGGAGGAAAGGGAACCCTCTTACACTGTTGGTGGGAATGCAAACTAGTACAGCCACTATGGAGAACAGTGTGGAGATTCCTTAAAAAACTGGAAATAGAACTGCCTTATGATCCAGCAATCCCACTGCTGGGCATACACACTGAGGAAACCAGAAGGGAAAGAGACATGTGTACCCCAGTGTTCATTGCAGCACTGTTTATAATAGCCAGGACATGGAAGCAACCTAGATGTCCATCAGCAGATGAATGGATAAGAAAGCAGTGGTACATATACACAATGGAGTATTACTCAGCCATTAAAAAGAATACATTTGAATCAGTTCTAATGAGGTGGATGAAACTGGAGCCTATTATACAGAGTGAAGTAAGCCAGAAGGAAAAACACCAATACAGTATACTAACGCATATATATGGAATTTAGAAAGATGATAACAATAACCCTGTGTACAAGACAGCAAAAGTGGCGCTGATGTATGGAACAGTCTTATGGACTCTGTGGGAGAGGGAGAGGGTGGGAAGATTTGGGAGAATGGCATTGAAACATGTAAAATATCATGTATGAAATGAGATGCCAGTCCAGGTTCAATGCACGATACTGGATGCTTGGGGCTAGTGCACTGGGACGACCCAGAGGGATGGTATGGGGAGGGAGGAGGGAGGAGGGTTCAGTATGGGGAGCACATGTATACCTGTGATGGATTCATTTTGATATTTGGCAAAACTAATACAATTATGTAAAGTTGAAAAATAAAATAAAATTTAAAAAAAAAAAGAAAAGAAAATGATGCTCCCAGTATCTTGTCCAATGTTTCTGGTGCCAGTGCTCAGTGGCAACTCAAGTTCCTCTTCTGCTCTTCTCAGCCAGCTAGAACTCTAAGTTCATATCTGCTTTAATTCTTTCAGTAGGCCCCACCCTCTCACAAACTGGATAATATCGTTGTTTTTTTTTTTTTCAGCTCCAGAATTTTTTTTGTTGTTGTTGTTGTTGTTGTAATTTTTTTTTAATTTTATTTTATTTTTAAACCTTACAAATTGTATTAGTTTTGCCAAATATCAAAATGAATCCTCCACAGGTATACATGTGTTCCCCATCCTGAACCCTCCAAACTGGATAATATCTTTATTGGAGTGATTTCATTTAATTCCTTTCACTTTTTAACATTTTTGAGTTCACCATGTGTACTTAGTCACTCAGTCAGTCCCACTCTTTGAGACCCCATGGATTGGAGCCCGCCAGGCTCCTCCATCCATGAGATTTCCCAATGTTTCCCAAGAATACTGGAATGGGTTACCATGTCTTCCTCCAGAAGATGTTGCCAACCCCGGGATCAAACCCATGTCTTCTGCATCTCCAATTTGGTTGGCAAATTCTTTACCACTGGGAAGCTGTGGTTAAATACTTATTTTAATTCTATCCTCTTATCAACTACTCTGCTAGTTCCCAGTTAGAAGTTTCTAGTGCAGAAGCAGATATATGTTGAGAAGGAAAGATAAAGACCAAAGTGCATAATCTGTAGGGCCAAAAGGTGTCTGTGATTAAAACTGTACTGATGTAGGTGAGTAACATTAAGCACTGCAGATGCCCTGTGGTCGCCTCACAGCATGACTGTGGCTGGAGGAGGGGCTGAGCCCCACGGAGGGTTTGTGTAGAGGCTGCAGGTGCCTGGGGAGCACTGTGCTGCACAGCACAGAAGTAAGTGCCTGAGTCTGTGGTCTGTGAAGAGGAAATGTGCAGTGAGCTGCGGCCTTCTTTAGGAACTGTCGTGGCATTTAATCTTCCATCCTTCTTTGTCCCTGAAGGAATGTAAAACAGGTGGATGATGCAGCCCCCAGGGTTCTGAAGATACCAACTCACACTCTGTGGGAAAGTGGAAAAATTACACTGAAGCGTGTAGCTGGCTCCCTCCTGGAGACTCAGGGCTGGGGGACTCTGCTCCATATCCACCCCTTGCACACCTGATGAGGAAAGAGAAACAGTCACTAGTGAGGGTCACTGTAACTCCTACTAAACCCTGAAAATGCCCTCATCCCCACAGATGATGAGAAGGATAAAAAGTCTGCAGGACGTGTCAGCTCCTCTCCCTCCCTCAACAATAGAGCAGTTCCTCATTCCTTCAGATCCCCTGTGGGGCAGCCCCAACTCACAGCAAACCTGGGCAAACAAAAGCCCCAGCACAGTGCCTGCTAGCCTCTTCATGATGCTTCCTCTTCTTGTTGGGACATTTTCACTGTAAGACACTTAACAGAACCCCGAGGGAGTGAGTGTCGTAAGTCGTTCCTGCTCCTGCAGCCAATCAGCTCACCCAACAAATCCTGCTCAGGTGACACTGACAGGATGCCCCACCCTCCCACTCACTGCAGCCAACTCAGAATGTGCTGGCAGGGGTAGAGTGAGAGAAGGAAATAGAAAGATCATTATTTTATGATTTGAGGGACATTTTCTGAGAACATTTAGGAGAAGGCAGACCCTGATTAGGAATTTGGGAGAATTTTAGGAAAAAGAAAGCAAAAATTAATTATATAGCCCCATCTTTCTCTCACATGGCATGGATGCAGTAGTTCTTCCTTAATGAAATACTGTTTCCCAGAAGTGCTGAGGATGCAGCTTTTGCTTCTCTTATGCACTTACTTGTGGTTCTGAAGGGTCCTCATGAATCAGCATGATCAGAAGTTGCTTCTAATGGCTGGAACACTTTGCTGTATTAAACAGTATTATTTTTTAATTAATTTATTTCTAACTGTAGGATAATTGCTTTACAATATTGTGTTGGCTTTTGCCACACAATGATGTGAATCAGCCAGAAGTATACATACGTCCCCTCCTTTTGAGTCTTCCCCCCATTCCTCTAGGTTGTCACAGAGCTCCGTGTTGACCTCCCTGCATCATACAGCAACTTCCCACTAGCTATCTATTTTACATACGGTAAAGCATATGTTTCAATGCTACTCTCTCAATTTTTTCCACTCTCTCCCTCCCCTACTGTGTCCAAAGTCTGTTCTCTATGTCTGTGTCTCTATTTTTGCCCCGCAAAAAGGGTCCATCAACAGATGAAAAGATAAAGAAGTTGTCATACTTATATACAATGGAATATTTCTCAGCCATAGAAAAACACATTTGAGACAGTTCTAGTGAGGTGGATAAGCCTAGAGCCTGTTAAACAGAGTGATGTAAGTCAGAAAGAGAAAAAAAATTGTATATTAATGCATATATATGGATGCTATAAAAATGGTACTGATGACTTTGAAAGTTATATATATTTATTTTAGACTCAGCCTGCATTGAGAGCGATATTAGTTATCTTAACCATGAGGTGGACATCGAAAATTGAATTGTAATAGTTTTATTTTTATTAAAGTGAAAGTGAAAAATTATTTTTTTAATTACTATTGTAAATACATTTTAAACTGCTGATTACTAGTTTTGTATTATGCTTTTTAATTTTAGTAGGTTATTTTAGAGAAAAATAAGTGTTTTTGAAACCATATGAAAATAATTTTAGTTTGTGCTCTTATCTCAGACTCTGTAAATAATATCAATTCTCTGTCAGTAGATTTGGGGGTAAAAGGGATGGAAGATGAAGACCTGTATATTTTCACTACAGTGAAAGTAAAGTGATCTGCAGACACTAACGTTCAGATGGACAGTTCAAAAATGGTTCAGTAGTAGCAGCACGTAGGCCTAGTTGCTCCAAGGCATGTGGGATCTTAGTTCTCCAACCAGGGACCGAACCTGTGTCCCCTGCATTGGCAGGCAGATTCTTTACCACTGAGCCACCAGGGTAAGCCCCATGTGCTGCTTGCGTGCCTGCATGTTAAGTCACTTCAGTCATGTCCGATTCTTTGCAACTCTAAAGACTGTAGTCTGCCAGTCTCCTCTGACCATGGGATTCTCCAGGGAAGAATACTGGAATGGGTTAACATGCCCTCCTCCAGGGGGATCTTCCTGAACCAAGGATTAAACCCGGGTCTCTTGCAGCTCCTGCATTGCAGGTGGAGTCTTTACTGCTAAGCCATGGGGGAACCCCCATGTGCTGCTTAAGGATTATCAAATTGATGAAAACTCCTTATAAAGGCAGGGTTTCCAGACCTGCCTAGAAAGTGAAAAATTATTATTCACTTAATTTTTGTTTCTTTCAAAAAACTTCTTCATGGGAAATATGAATGTCCTAGACTAGCAACAATAACATTTCAGATCTTTCTCAGAGAGAGTAATTTGTTTCTGGTAAGCGGAACAACTGTAACACATCAGAGTCTAGACTTGGCCTTGGATCCAAATGAAAGAAGCCTTTGGTACAAGGAGAATTATTTGTATGTTTCCCACTTCTTATGTTGGGACTAGCACACTGAAACCAACATTTTATTGACATGAGAAAGAGTCATAAAAATTATTAACACCTCTTACTTTATTGCTATGTTAAAATTATGATTCTGATATGCCTCAAAATTCTTCTTAGATTCATCAGTAAACTAGGTGCTTATTCCTTGTCCTCTTTTTCTTCTGTTTTTATTCATCTTCTTCCATTTCTCTTCCCTTAATTTTCCTCATCTCTTACTGCTCTTCTGATTCTCCTTCCAAATGATTCTAGATTTGCTCTCGTGATGGCTCCCCCAACTCTGCACCCCACCTTCTTCCCACCAGAGAGACATTGCACAGGTGCAGCCCCGTCTGTCCCAGTGTGCCTCTCTCAGGACGCAGTAGTACACAGCGGTGTCTCTCAGGGTGACCTGGGGCAGGACCAAGGTGCTGGACTTTCTGTCTGAAGAGATGGTCAGAGAGGCCTCGCTGCTGTTCACTGTGCCTCGTAAGCCATGAATGACATACTGTGGACTCTGATTGGGATTTTGCCGATACCAATGTATATAGTCATCTCCTCCAATGGTAGAGTGGTTACAAGGCAGGTTTATATCCTCTCCTTCAGCACAATCCATGGAGCTGGGCTGGGTGCTCTTAGCATTAATCACAGTCCCTAAACGGCCAAGAAAATAAAATTATTCCCTGACAACAAATCAGTGTAATTCTGTGGATCAAGGGCACAACACTCCCCAAACTGTCTGACCTATCCCCTACTCCAGTGTTTTTATCTATGTCCTGAGAAATATTATTGATGCCTATTATATACGGACCAAAGACACATGGCAAGAATCTGAGAGCTCTATAGGCTTTATCCCGGGGTCCTTGGCTCAATAACCCCAGAGATTTCTTCCAACATGCTTACTGCTAATGTCTCTTCTGGATCATGGCTATGAATTAACCTGTTATATAGAACTTTGTACTCCCTAGCAAATGCATAGATCTGTTTTAAATTCCATTGCTATAATGCTGAATAAAACATAGGGAGAGAAGTAGAGAGCAAATGACCCTTTATGGTTCCTTGGCTTCAAAGTCATCCTTTGTAGATACAGAACACCTACCCAAGGTCAGAAAAACAGTTACTCCAAACACCAGCCTCATACTTCAAGGACAAACCAGGATTGTGGGCTCAGAGTTCAGACTTGTGTCTGCTCCTAGGCTTGTTTGCAGAGAACAGTCACAACTGCTGCTAGTAGAGACTTAACACCAGTGCAGGTATCTGTTGCAGTGTGTTGTTGCCAGGATCGCTCAGCCAATGATCAAGCAGTTCCTTGTCTAGGTCTTCCTGCCCTGTTTTAGTCAGTCCCCCAAAGAAGGAGAGACATCCCCAACTCACAGGGTGTGTGCTGCCATCCTCTGTGAAGTTTAAAGTCTGGCTCTGAAAAAGGAACACTGATCACGATGGTGTGTCTATCCGGAACCATTGTTCTATCATTTCTTCTTCAGAGACATTTTCTGATGCTCTGTGAAGCTTGTGGAAAACATTGTTTAATCACAGAAAACTGTACTGAGATAAAAATTCCCATCCACGTTCTAGGAAATGTATGTGAGATTTCAAAGTAGGCTGTGATTGCTCTGAGGGACAGGAAATATTACTAACATTGGGACAGAAAACTAAACGTCTTGAGCTCGGACATTGGAACTCAGCGTCCTGAAAAGGTCCTTGGAATCATGCATCTGTCTCCACTGAGGCAGACATTTCACAATACATCTGTTCTTGATATAGTAACTGATGACACGGATGGTATTCTCCTCATCCTCCTTGAACAATGGTCCTTAATCCTTATGTCCTCTATGCCCATGTTTGTAGGTGCTCTGCACCAAAGATGCTGAGACAGAGAGAAAAGACAGAACGGAAAGCAAACTGTCTGGGGTGGAGAAGGGTGGAGGTGGATGATACTGGCAGAAAAAGGGGAGTGAAGAGAAAAGAGTGTAAGGAATAGGGAAGGAAGAGTTAACTGGAGTGGGGAATGGGAAAGCAGTGTTTAGGGAGGTACATGTAAAAGGTTTAGGCTATAAGGCCATGATTCCCTGAATCCTTGACCACATGCACTCAACAAAGGATTATCAAATCAAGTTGTCTAAAGATGATGAAAATCTTTTTTTTTTTTTTCCACTTTTCTGTGAAACATCGATGGAAAACATAAACTTCCTTTCCTTGATAGCCAGAAAAGACCGCTGTTTCCAAATGAGGCAGCCCCCTCTAGTGACTGAACAAATGAACTGCAGAGCTAAACTCCCACAGGATGTGAACTTTTTGAAATGTTTCTCAGATTGAAAGTTGAATATCCCTGGTGTCTCAGTCAGTAAAGAATCAATCTGCAGTGTAGGCAATGGGGGTTCAATTCCTGGATCAGGCTAGCTTCCTGAAAAGGAAGTGGCTACCCACTCCAGTTTTTTCGATAATCCAGCGGATGTTGGCAATTTGATCTCTGGTTCCTCTGCCTTTTCTAAAACCATCTTGAACATCTGGAAGTTCACGGTTCACGTAGTGCTGAAGCCTGGATTGGAGAATTTTGAGCATTACTTTACTAGCGTGTGAGATGAGTACAATTGTCTGGTAGTTTGCGCATTCTTTGGCATTGCTTTTCTTTGGGATGGTAATGAAAACTGACCTTTTCCAGTCCTGTGGCCTCTGCTGAGTTTTCCAAATTTGCTGGCATACTGAATGCAGCACTTTCACAGCATCATCTTTTAGGATTTGAAATATCTCAACAAGAATTCCATCACCTCCACTAGCTTTGTTCGTAGTGATGCTTTCTAAGGCCCACTTGACTTCACATTCCAGGATATCTGGCTCTAGGTGAGCATGAGTGATCACACCTTCGTGATTATCCTAGTCGTGAAGATCTTTTTTATACAGTTCTTCTGCGTATTCTTGCCACCTCTTCTTAATATCTTCTGCTTCTGTTAGGTCCATACCATTTCTGTCCTTTATTGTGCCCATCTTTGCATGAAATGTTCCCTTGGTATCTCTAATTTTCTTGAAGACATTTCTAGTCTTTCCCATTTTATTGCTTTCCTCTATTTATTTGCACTGATCATTGGGGAAGGCTTTCTTATTTCTCCTTGCTATTCTTTGGAACTCTGCATTCAAATGGGTATATCTTTCCTTTTCTCCTGTGCCTTTCGCCTCTCTTCACAGCTATTTGTAAGGCCTCCTCAGACAGCCATTTTGGTTTTTTTGCATTTCTTTTCTTGGGGATGGTCTTTATCCCTGTCTCCTGTACAATGTAATGAACCTCCGTCCATAGTTCATCAGGCACTCTGTCTATCAGATCTAGTCCTTTAAATCTATTTCTCACTTCCACTGTATAGTCATAAGGGATTGATTTAGGTCATCAAAAAAGCAAGAAAGTTCCAGAAAAACATCTATTTCTGCTTTATTGACTATGCCAAAGCCTTTGACTGTGTGGATCACAATAAAATGTGGAAAATTCTGAAGGAGATGGGAATACCAGACCACCTGACCTGCCTCTTGAGAAACCTGTATGCAGCTCAGGAAGCAACAGTTAGAACTGGACATGGAACAACAGACTGGTTCCAAATAGGAAAAGGAGTACGTCAAGGCTGTACATTGTCACCCTGCTTATTTAACTTCTATGCAGAGTACATCATGAGAAATCCTGGGCTGGAGGAATCACAAGCTGGAATCAAGACTGCCAGGAGAAATATCAACAACCTCACATATGCAGATGACATTACTCTTATAGCAGAAAGTAAAGAAAAACTAAAGAGCCTCTTGATGAAAGTGAAAAAGGAGAGTGAAAAAGTTGGATTAAAGTTCAACGTTCAGAAAACTAAGATCATGGCATCCGGTCCCATCACTTCATGACAAATAGATGGGGAAACAGTGGAAACACGGGCTGACTTTATTTTTCTGGGCTCCAAAATCAGATGGTGATTGCAGCCATGAAATTAAAAGACGCTTACTACTTGGAAGGAAAGTTATCACCAACCTAGATAGCATATTACAAAGCAGAAATATTACTTTACCAACAAAGGTCCATCTAGTCAAGGCTATGGTTTTTCCAGTAGTCATGTATGGATGTGAGAATTGGACTATAAAGAAAGCTGAGTAGACTCTTGAGAGTCCCTTACTGCAAGGAGATCCAAGAAGTCCATCCTAAAGGAGATCAGTCCTGGGTGTTCATTGGAAGGACTGATGTTGAAGCTGAAACTACAATACTTTGGCCACCTGATGCGAAGAGCTGACTCATTTGAAAAGCCCTGATGCTGGGAAGGATTGAGGGCTGAGGAGAAGGGGACAACAGAGGATGAGATGGTTGGATGGCTTCACTGACTCAATGGACATGGGTTTGGGTGGACTCTGGTAGTTGGTGATGGACAGGGAGGCCTGGCGTGCTGCAGTTCATGGGGTTGCAAAGAGCTGGACACGACTGAGCAACTGAACTGAATGGAACTGAACCCACTCCAGTATCCTGCCTGGGTAAATCCATGCACAGAAGAGTCTGGTGGGCTACAGTCCATGGTGTTCCAAGAGTTGGACACAACTGAGATACACACATCTTAGTTGTATGACCTCTGTTTTCATCTGTGTTTTCTTAGTTCTAAACCACTCCACAAATTTTTTTCATTATTTCTGGCTCTTTTCTTTGTCACACACCCTCAGTTGTTGGCTTCTTTGTAGTTTTTTTTTTTTTGTCTTTTATCTTCCTATATTTAAAGTTTATTCAATGTTTATAAAGAGAGGTTGGTACACATAAAGCACTCAAGAGTTATCTGTTTTCTGAATGAGTAGATGAGTTGTTATTCATGAACTTAGTGAATGAAGTTATGCTGAACAACTCTTGAAATTATTCCAAAAGCAATCTTTCAATACTATAGAAGTCAAGTTAAACAAAGACTCCAACAGGATAAATAGAGGGTTATATTTGTGGACAAAATTCAAGAACGGATAACAAACATCACAAGTCTAGGATGGAGGAAAATTAAACTGATGATATGGGAATAAATATTATTCCCATATAAATATTTAACAAATATTCATAAATATTCTTTGGTAGTCTGTTACATGGAGGATCACACACACACAACTCAATACCTACTACTACTGAAAATATAGGAACAATTAAAAATGAATTCATTTAAGCTATGTAGGAATATATTATTTTACTATATTAGCAAAAGGTAGAAAAAAAAAACCAAATGCTTTTGTTTCTTGGTTTCATTGACCTTATTTTTTTAGAAGATTGTATGAAACATTTCAAAGTGGCATTTTAAATAATAACTAAAACCCAAAAAATGGAAACCAAAATATGGAGAATCTAAAAACAAGTTTTTTAGCCTATTGGCTCTTTTCAGAATTTTTAATTTTAGAAGATTATATCTTGACCATACGAGGTGACATTATCTTTCTTTGCTTGATGAAAACCAAAATAATATACTTAATTTACTTTTAAAAAATCAAGAGAATTTGACGAAAGGCTAACATCTCTGCATGATGAATACTCCCAACAATCCAAAAATATAAGAGAAATTCCCAAATCTAATAAAGGGTATCAATGAAAATATCAAAGTCAATATTACTCCCTACAGGATCACAAACAAGACAGGTACTTCTATTCACTACTTCTATTCACTGTCCTAATGGAGGGCCTCGGATCAAACCAGGGAAGGAAATAAGATACATTAAGTTTGAAAAGGACAAGCAGAACTATTTTAATTTACAGATCATAAGTTTATACATGTAGAAAATACAAAGTACCTCTAAACAAGCTGTTTAAGAGCTAGAACCTATTAGTGCATTGATACAGTCACCAAACACAAAAATCAATTTTATTTCTACTGCTACTGCTAAGTCACTTTAGTCGTGTCTGACTCTGTGTGACCCCATAGACAGCAGCCCACCAGACTCCCCCATCCCTGGGATTCTCCAGGCTAGCAAAAGCATTAGAAAATGCAATTAAAATGTCATTTATCAAATGCTTGGGAACTAATTTAATATAAGGTATGCAAGACCTCTTCTTGATTCCTCTCCAATAACTCTAGAATAGTTTTGATTTGAGAGATAAAAATCACATAGGAGATGAGAAATGTCCTCACTTTTGAGATCTGGGGTAACTAACATAAATCATGGCCTGGTACTCAGTGGTGACCAGTCCTTGCCACCTACAGACACTAATGTCAGGAAAGACCATTTCCTAAGGCTGCTCAATGAAATAGTGTTTTCAAAACCCCAAACAAGAGGTTGGTACCATCTGTTTGGCTGTTGAACTAAATCTGTTCTCATATTGACAGGTGTCCTAGCTCTGTTCTGGCTATTTCAGGGCATAATTAATTCCCTGTATCCACATTTTTCTTAACCCAATTAGTCCTAGCTCTGGATTTTATACTGGGCATTTAGGTCAATTAAGGTAAAAAAGCTATACAAAATAAAAGATAAAATTGTTATAAGTAGCCTTGTTTCCCAGGTGGCTCAGTGGTAGAGAGTCTGCCTGCCAACCAGGTGGACTATTTTTATTTACACATCATACGTTTGTACATGTAGAAAATACCCCTGCATTGGGAAGATCCCCTAGAGAATGGAGGGGCAACCAACTCCAATATTCTTGCCTGGGAAATCCCATGGACAGAGGAGCCTGGCGGGCTACAGTCCATGGGGTCGCGAAGAGTTGGACGGGACAGAGACTAAACAACAGCAACAATGCAAGTCCTCTAGAAAAATCTTAACATTAACAAAAGAAATTAGAGAGGACCTAAATTAATGAAAGAAATTAGAGAGGACATAAATAAAGAGGTTATGGATCTAAACACTCCGTATGTTAAGATGTCAATTGTCCTAAATGAATTCATAAATTCAACACAATCCCAATCAAATTACCTCAATCTCTTTTTGTAGAAGCTATTCTATACCTTACGTGGAAGTGCAAAGACCTAGAATAAGCCTTGAATAAGACAAAGAAAACATGACTTGCATTTCCAGATTTCAAAATGTGTATGAAGCCCCAGTAATTAAGATAGAATGGTCTGTTGGTATGAGGATAAAATAAAGAAGTCAATAAACAGAATCGAGTCCAAAAAGAGGTCATAATACATGTGCCATCAATTTTTTTTTCTCTAAAAGTGCCTATGCAGCTCCACTGGGGGAAAGTTGGTCTTTCTAGGATAATAGCTAGAATAATTGGCTATTTTTATTTTTTGGAAGTAGCAGTGTTTTGTAGCTTTCTGTGTATAAGTTCTGTACATGTTTTCTTAAATTTATGCCTAAGGATTTAGGGTCTTTCTTGAGCCATTGTAAATAGTATTATATTTTTAATTTAGGTATCCACATGTTTACTGATAGTATATAAAAATGCATTTTATTTTGTGTGTTTACCTTATATATCCTGAGACCTTCTGAACCCACTTAAGAGTTGTAGGAGTTTTGGAGGGCATATTCTTTGGGATTTTCTACATAGATAGAAAATAGTGGTGATTTGACTGCCTTTCTGGCTTAAAAGATTGTTTATATATTTATTTGCTTTACTGCACTGGCTACAACGTCCAGCACTGTGCTGAAGGAGAGTGAGTAAAGTGGATATTCTCCCTTTGTTCCCTTCCTTAGGGAAAAGTATATTCTTTTACCAATAAACATGCTAAGAGCTGTTCAGGACTTCTCCATTATTCCTGTGTTTCTTAGAGTTTCCACTATGGTTGACTATTGGATTTTGGCAAATGCTTTTTCTACAAATTGCTGCTGCTGAACTAGCTCATCTTATTGTTGACTCATAACTCCTCCACTTCCCGTGAGATGTCCTCCTCATCTTCTTTGTCTTGGGCCAAGTATGTGTGTAGCATGATGGCAAATGACACCCACTTCTCTTCAAGGTCACCCACTATTGTGAGACTGAAGGAGGTGAGGGACAGACAAGTCTGTGGGTTCCAGTTGTCATCATAGTTCAAGTGTGACTTTGTCTGTCATGGTTTGGCCATACTTTTGTCCCCATCAGACTTTCCTTTACAAATGTTACCCTCAGTACAGTTTTGTTCAGTTCAGTTGCTCAGTTGTGTGCGACTCTTTGCTACCCCATGGACTGCAGCACACCGGGTCTCTGTGTCCATCACCAACTCATGGAGCTTACTCAAACTCATGTCCATTGAGTCAATGATGCCATCCAACCATCTCATCCTCTTTTGTCCCCTTCTCCTTCCACCTTCAATCTTTCCCAGTTTCAGGGTCTTTTCCAATGAGTCAGTTCTTCGCACCATGTGGCCAAAGTATTGGAATTTCAGCTTCAGCATCAGTCCTTCCAGTGAATATTCAGGACTGATTTCCTTTAGGATGGACTGGTTGAATCTCCTTGCAGTCCAAGGGACTCTCAAGAGTCTTATCCAACACCACAGTTTAAAAGCATAGGTGTTACTCTAAGCTGACTTAAAGTGAATTCAGGCTCAACACCAGATATAAAGATAACAACTTTGTACAGACTCATCCACCAGCTATAGCCATTGCCTGAGTTCTAATCCCTAGAACTAATCTCTTATTCTACATCACCCATGGTTCTGCTTTTCTGATTGTGCCCTGACACAAAGTCTAAGAGGAAACGTTTAAGGAAATAGTTTTGATGGTGATTCCACACAACTAGACCCAGTTTTGTGATGAAGTAAAACTGCCAGTTTAAAATATTATGGGGCACATTTTCAAATTTAGACAACTTTATACATATTCTGTACAGTTGATTTAAAGTCAAAAATTCAAGAGGAGAATATATTAGTAGAAAGTTACTCTGGACACCTGTTTCCAAATAACGTAGAAGGTGCCTTTAACTGGAACTAAATCTTCTGATCCAGACCACAACTTAAATAACCACAGGACTATCATTTCTTGTCTGGGGTCTGCGGGTGTGCATTTCAGCTGGGGTCCTGCAGCAGTGGGGCTCTCTCTTACTAAGCTCCGGGGTTTTTGTACAGCTTTTCCTATTACTTCAAGCACTGTGAGTCACGGAGAGCACAGAAGTACTTTGCAGAGTCTTCCAGTTGTAAGGCTGAAATGGTGAGGCTGATGGATTTATCTGCTTTCTTAAAGTTTACAGAGTAGCGGTCTTTCCTTGCATTTGTCACTTCTGAACCCTGACGAATAACGTAAGTCATCTGTCCACTGGGAAGTTGCTTGTACCAGTAAAGGTAGTAAGCGCTCCAACTTGTTTCATACCGACAGTTCAGGGTGACTGACTGCCCCACTTGGCTGGATACATCTGACTGGTCTTGAGTAACTTTCTGGGCCACACCAGATCCTGTGGGAAAAAAAAAAATCAGAAAACAGAGATGAAGCAGTGAATAAAATAGTGTAGGAATTAGACTCATTTCAGATCACACCCCCAAAAACCAAACTGAAATCCTAAGACTCTTGCTTTTCTCCAGTCCTCCTTTCTTCCCCAAGTCCCTGTGAAGCTCCATGTGCCTGTGTGCAGGCCTTTCACCCTGAACACTCGCACTTGTGTTTGGAAGCATCCCTACCAGAGAAGGCGATGGCCATGAACACCCAGAGCGGACTGGAGAGCGGCATGAGGCATGGATTTCCCTGCACAAATGTGCTTAGTTCTGCCTCAAGCTGAGAGTTCGGTGTCTTTGAGTGTCTGGCAGCACATATACCTACTACCCGGTACCTGTGTGACTCCCCGCAACAGGAAGTGGGGGTTGTCATGTTCATAGACCACGTGGTCTGTGCACACATGGGAAAAAGTCTGGCTCGCCACAAACCTTTACTTTGTCTGCTTGTCTTTCCCTGGTCATTAAATTAGGCAGATCCTGAAAGAAGGCATGAAAAAAGCAATCAGTATTAAAATTTGAGAGAGGAGAACTGAATATTAAACAAGTTGACGTACATTGATAATTATTCAGCAAAATAGTTTTGCCATCCTGTTTAAGATATAATTTACTATAGCCTATGAAACTTTCTGTAATCTACTAACAGGTCGTTCATTTAGCCTATTCTTACTTTTCTCCATCTAGAATGTAATGACTCTTTTAAAAAACTTGCAAATCTTAGGCTTCTTGGTGAATGGAAATTTTATTCAAAATCATTAATATATCTCTGTCTTTGTCTTGAGTTTTGTGACTCTATTTAGGTTTTTCAATAAATAAAATTACTTCAGCATGAAATGACACAAAAAATCAGTTCATCTGACTTTCAGCATCTATTCAGTTTTAAATTTTGAATGAAATTATACAGGAATAAAATATTCTTTTGAAATTTGAAATTGAGTCTTATTTATTAGACTTTGAGGAAGATCAGGATATTCAGTCCTGTCCCTTCCACATATAGAATTGCATTTATTAGACCATGTGTCCTGGCATTGTCCTGATGTCACATTTTCTATGTCATTGGTCCAAAGTGTTCAGTCTCACTTGTTAGTGGCTCATTATTTTTCTCTTTGTAAAATAAATTGAAAGATAAGTATACCAGATCTTTCTGTGACATAATGCTGTAATGTTCTCCTACAAAACTTGGTATCTACAGGTTTTAAACACTTTTTTTATTGTTGTTCAGTCACTAAGTCATGTCCAAACTTTGTGACCCCACGGACTGCAGTACCTGAGGCTACACTGTACTTCAGTATCTCCCAAAGTTGCTCTAATTCATGTGCATTGTGTCGGTGATGCTATCTAACTACCTCATCCTCTGCTGTACCTTTCTCCTCCTGCCCTCAATCTTTCCCAGAATCAGAGTTTTTCCAATGAGTTGGCTCTTCGCATCAGGTGGCCAAAGTATTGGAGCTTCAGCTTCAGCATCAGTCCTTCCAGTGAATATTCACAGTTGATTCTATTAGGACTGACTGGTTTGTCCTCCTTGCAGCCCAAGGGACTCTCAAGAGCTTTCTCCAGCACCACAATTCAAAGGCATCAATTCTTCAGCATTCAGCCTTATTTATGGTCCAATTCTCACATCACACATGACAACTGGAAAAACCATAGCTTTGATTATACAGACCTTTGTCGGCAAAGTGATGTGTCTGCTTTTTAATATGCCATCTTAAGCTTCTCTGGGGTGCAAGTGTTTAAGAAAATGCCTGCAAACTCAGGAGACATAAGAGATGTGGGTTTTATCCCTGGGTCAGGAAGATCCCCTGGAGGAGGGCATGGCAACCCACTCCAATATTCTTGCCTGGAAAATCTCATGAACAGAGGAGACTGGAGGGCTACGGTTCATAGGGATGCAGAGCTGGACAGGACTGAAGCGACTTAGCCCACCTGCTGGTTTGTCATATCTTTTCTTCCAAGGAGCAAGCATCTTTTAATTTCATGGCTTCAGTCACCATGCATAGGGATTTTGGAGCCCAAGAAAGTAAAATCTGTCATTACTTCTATTTTTTCCCCTTCTATTTGCCATGAAGTGATGGGATCAGATGCCATGATCTTAGATTTCTGAATGTTGAGTTTCAAGTCAGTTTTTTCACTCTCCTCCTTCGCACTCATCAAGAGGCCCTTTAGTTCCTCTTCACTTTCTCCCATTAGAGTGGTATCATCTGCATATCCAAGGTTTTTGATATTTCTCCCAGCAATCTTGATTCCAGCTTGTGATTCATCCAGCCCGGCATTTTGCATGTTATACTCCACATATAAGTTAAATAAGAGGACTGACAATACAGCTTTGACGTACTCCTTTCCCAATTTGGAACCAGTGGGTTGTTCCATGTCCAGTTCTAACTGTTGCTTCTTGACCTGCATACAGGTTTCTCAGGAAACAAGTAAGGTGGGCTGGTATTTTCATCTCCTTAAGAATTTTCCAGTTTGTTGTTATACACACAAAGTTTTTAGTGTAGTAAATGAAACAGATGTTTTTCTGGAATCCCTTTGCATTCCCCATGATCCCATGAATGTTGGTAATTTGATCTCTGGTTCCTCTGCCTCTCTGAAACCCAGTTTGTATATCTGGAATTTCTTGGTTCACGTACTGCTGAAGGCTAGCTGAAGGATTTTAAGCATAATCTTACTGGTATGTGAAATGAGCACAATTGCATAATAATTTGAACAATCTTTGCTATTACCCTTTTTGGGACTGGAATGAATACTGACCTTTTCCAATCCTGTTTAAGCACTTAGTATATGTCAATACCACAGAACTTAATGATTGAAGTTTTGTATATTGTACATGATCATGAAGTATCTCTCAATCTTCCACTTGGTTTCATCATTTTAATAGATAAATTCATTTAAAAGAACCAAAAGCAAACAAACAAGTAGAAAAGGAAGTATTAGACACAGTCTTGAAAACGGTGCCAGTTCTTAGAATTTAAGTTCAAAAGAACTCATTAATGAGTGATACAGGGAGGAGAGTGTATATGAGGTTGAACCATCTATTCTTCTGTCCCATATGAACTCTGAGTGACAGGCAGCTGATGTCCTGGTTTCTAATTATTTACAAGGAAGCAGGGGAGACCACAAATGCCCAGAGCAGTCTGGGGAACACCAAGATAATACATATATTATATCTGTTAGTATATTATATTTATCACATGTTTTATATCCACCTTTTTATGCATAGTTATGAAATTGATCACATTTGTAAATTCTTATTACCACCACTAAAATTAAGATACAGAACCATTCCACCACCCTAAAGAACTTGCTTTGCCAACCATCCCCACCTCTGCAACCCTTGAAAACTGCTGATGCCTTGGTTTCCAATTATTTGTAACTAGGCAGAAGAGACCAAAAAGGCCCACAACAGCCTGGGGAGTGGCTTGATATTCTAAAATATATATGCTAATATAATAATCACATATACATACCAGGAAATTTATATTGCCAAAATTTTATTAAAATACAGATCGCGATCTGATACCTCAGTTTTATATGCACTCTGGTTTTGATGCATAGCTCTGTGAAACTCTATCACATGTATGGGCTCTTGTTACCAGCATTAAAATCATGACTTAGATTTGTTCCATCTCTCTAAAGAAACCCTCTTTGCACACCTTCCTGAGGCCTGCACTTCTTTACAATCAAGGTCACTACTGATCTCCTTTCATCTCTGTATTTTGTCCTGTTGAGACTGTTGAATAAGTAGAATCACACTATGTATACAACCATAATAATTGAGTAAGTGTAATCGTATACCATGTAGCCTCTGAGATTGTTTTTTACTCAGCATAACATCCAGAGATCCATCTAGACTATTGCATATATCAATAATTTTTACCTTTTAATCACTACAGACTGTCCCCAACTTAATTTAGGATAATTCAGTTTAGGAGTTTTGACTTTGCAGTAGTGAGAAAGTGGTATGCATTCAGTAGAAACCATACTTGGAATATTGAAGTTTTATCTTTTCCTGGGCTAGCAATATGCAGTACGATATTTCCTGGTGATTCTGGGCAGCAGCAGTGAGCTGAGCTCCTGGCCAGCCTCAAAATCATGAGTGTAAACAACCAACACATTTACAGCCATTTCATACCCATATAACCACTCTGATTTCACTTTCAGTACAGTACTCAACACATTCATAAGATTTTCATCATTTTAAAATAGACTGTGTGAGACAATTTTTTTCCCAGCTGTAGGCTAATGTAAGTATTGGCCACATTTAAGGGAAGCTACCACTTCCCTGATAGCTGAGTTGGTAAAGAATTTGCTGCAAAGCAGAAGACCCTGGTTTGATTCCTGGTTTAGGAAGTTCCTCTGGAGAAGAGATAGGCTACCCACTCCAGTATACTTGGGTTTCCCTTGTGGCTCAGCTGGTTAAGAATCCACCTGAAATGCAGGAAACCTGTGTTCGATCCCTGGATTGGGAAGATGCCCTGGAGAAGGGAAAGGCTACTCACTCCATTAGTCTGGCCTGGAGAATTCCATAGACAGCCCATAGGGTTGCAATGAGTCGGATACGACTGAGCGACTTCCACTTTCAAGGGAAGCTAGGTTAAATATATTAGATGGGTTATCATTTTTAAAATTTTTATTTTTATTGAAGTATAGTTTCTTTACAATGTTAGTTTCTGCAATGCAGCAAAAGAAATCTGTTATACATGTATATATTTATCTCCACTCTTTTTTAGATTTCCTTCCCATATTAAATGAACTTTTGGCTTTCTATTGTTTCAACTTAAAATGGTTTATTGCAAAATAACCCTACTGAAGTTGAGAAAGATGTATAAATAGTATCTCATTGTGTAAATGTACTATAGGATATTTATCTGTTCATCCAGTGAGGATCACTGGTTAATTTCAAATACTAATGTACATATTTTTGTGTGAACATAAAGTTTTCCTTTCTCAAACATAAATACCCAGTAGTGTGATTGCTGGGTTGTTCAGTAAGTGAATATTTAAGTTTATGTGAAACTCTTGGATTGTTTTCTAGAATGACTGGGCCATTCACCCACCAGCAATGCATGAGTGATCCGATTTCTCTGCTTCCTTGCCAGAATTTGGTATTGTCAGTAATTTTCATTTTAGCCCTTATGATAGATGTGAAGTGTTTTCTCTTTCTAATTTTAATTTGGATTTACCTAATATAATTTTAGGGGTATATTCTTTGGATTTTCTACATAGATAATCATGTTACCAGCAAATTGTGGCAGTTTTACTTTTTCTTTCAACTCTATTAGATTGTTACATCTACTTTCTTTATTGCACTGGCTCCAACATCTAGCCCTGTACGGAAGGAGTGACAAGAATGGACACTCTGGTTTTGTTCTCTTTATTAGAGAAAATCGTAGTTTTTTACTAGTAAGAATACCATTAGCTATTGAGGAGATTCCTCATCTTCTTGTGTTGCTCAGAGTTTTCACCATAACTGACTACTGAATTTTTGCAAATCCTTTTTTTCTGACTAGATTAATATGATGATATGATTTTTCTTTTCTACCATGTTAATATGGTAAATTCCATCCATTGATTTTCAATATTAAAGTGTCTTGCACTCTTGAAAGAAATTACAATTGTGCTCAGTATATTATTCATTTTATATATCAATGAATTTTACTCGCTAAAATGTTTTCAGAAATTTGTGTCTATCTCCAAGATAAAAGACATTTCCCTGTAGTTTTTGGTTCTTTATGGTCTTTGTCTGATTTGGGTATCAGGGTAATATTAGCCTTATAAAATGAGTGAAGAATTATTTTCTTTATATTTTCTGCAAAAAATTGTGTATAATTCAATGTTTGACAGAATTCTTCAGTAACACTGAGTCTGGGGAATTTTTTTTAATTAAAAATTCAATTTTCATAGACATCATAAATTCAGCTATCTCTGGCCCCTGCTCTGAGGAGAGATGAGGAGGAGCGACCGCTGGAGCCCACAGTGAGGTTTGGGGACAGACAGCAGGTGCTACCAGAGCACTGTGCCTCTGCACAGAAGTAGGTTCCTGCATCTGAGAGCTGGGCAGCCGTGAGGTGCAGGAAGCTGTGCTGTTTGGACTCTCCAAGCCGACCTGTCCATCTCCGCTGTGTCTTCACTTCTCCACCTTTAGCTAATATCATCAAGAGGACAGGACTGCCCCCAGGCCTCTGCTTATACCACTGTAAACTGTAAAAGGTGCTTGAGGAATTGCAGTACGTGGTGAAGTTCTCTCCTTCTTGCAGAAGCAAGAATTCACGAAAATGCTTTATCTGTTGTCCATTCATTTCTATTCAGAAAAGCAATGAGAAGTAACAGAGAAAGTCTGATTAGATGTTTATTCTCTCAGCTATAATGGTGTCTTTCATTCTTCTTGTGTATTTTCTCCTTCTTTCCATGTCTCCTTCCCCAACTCCCTCTATCTCCCACGTTTTAGTTTTTATGTTTTTCTCAACATCCTGCTCTCAGTCAGAAAATCCCACTCCTACAGTTGCCTGTATATAAGATTCCTCTGTGCTGAATTTTCTGGGAGCAATCAAACTCACATGATATTTGTATCCATAAGATCAACACTGGTGCGAACAGTAGCATCTCCCTTTTCTTCCTCTTCAGAAAGAGTTGCTGAATCTGCCTGCTCCTAAAAGGGTTTCTCTTGTATCAGCTTCTTCCAGATCTATAGAAATGTATTCTATACTGCCTTTTGGAAAGAAAATAGAAAGGAGTGACTACAGTTTGAAACAGCCAATCAGACTTACTACCTTATTACCCGCCCATTTTCCCCAGGGAGTGTCTATGTTTGCAGATGCTGCCCCTCCGTGACTGGATCAAAAATTGCTGATCCACTAATACCTGGTAAATAGTGGTTACTCAAACATTTGTTGAATGATAAATAAATGTGTATGTTTGCATATGTGAGAATTTGAATGCAAATGTCCCAAAGAGCAATTTAAAAGTGCCCTTCCATGAATGTAAACAGTCAGGAGTTGCTTGTAGCTATTTAGAAATGTTACCTTTGGAAAACTGTCTGAGCCCCAGTAGCCCTAGTTCTCCCACAACAAATCACCATGAATTTGATGGCTCCAAAAAACAAGAATCGGTTCCCTTCAACCTGGAGGGCAGAGGTCTGACAACAAGGTGTCAGCAGGAACATACTCCTTCCAAATGTTCTAGAAGAGACTCCTCCCATGCCTCTTCTGGCTTCTGGTGGTTCCATGTGGTCCTTTGCCTGTGACTGTATACCTCCAACCTCCTCCTCCATTGAGAAGACCTCACAAGGACTTCCTGTCACAAGGACACACACTTCTCACCTGTGTGTCTCTTAAAAGGATACTTGTCACTGGATTGAGGCCCCACCAAGACAATCCAGTATGATTAGATTTTGACATCCTTTGCTTAATTACATTTGAAAAGGTTCTTTGTTAAGTAAGTTCACATTCACAGTTTCTGTGGATTAGGATGTGAATGTATCTTTTGGGGCCACCCTCCAACCCACTATAGGGTCCTTAATGTCTTTGAAGTGTTGCCATGTATTTATACAAACAGTAGAAATCTCAAAACTTCTTTAAAGTCAAAAGTAAATCTGAATCTGAATGACTTTATATATAGAAACAGAAAGAGAAGCAGGTTTAGGATGTAATGGAAAAGGAAAATCCCATGAGTTAACAAAGTTGAAATGCACATGATTGGGATAACTTTTCCTTTTCAGGCATGTTGGATTTGAACTCCAAATGAAGACAAACCTAGGAATGCTATGTTGGTGAAGGCTCCACTCCCACCCTAAAAGAGCAAAGGTTCTGAAGCAGCACTTGGGGATGTTTTAAAAGTTCCCTGGTCTTCATGAAGATCAGGACCCCTGTCACAGTTTACGCAGAAGGATGTAAACCAAGACAGAATAGTCACCCACTGGAGAAGGTTGCCCTTTCCCAACTCACACCATCGTATTTGCTAAAGCCTATCTCTGGGTCTTGTGCTGTGAAGGAGATATTTGCTAAATGACAAGAAGAGAACTTGACCATGCTTTGGTTTGTGGACTAAAAGGAATCTCTTCATGCCTCGTAGGAAACAGTTTGAATGAATATAAATATAAAATGGCCCTCAGTGGCAAATATTCCTGTCAAACCATCTTAAGAGGGGACCAGATCCAAGAATATTTATAATTAAATGTTAGCAATATTCTCCTCTGAGATTTCACATAAGAAGTAATGTTGCTTGACCTGGGCTGTAAAGGTTGAGTCCATATAAGTGTTTTAAACAAGTACTTGGGAAAAATCATTCTGACCAAAGAGGACAGTATCTGCAAAGGTTCAGATTAAGGAAAGAGCTTCAGTTCAGTTGAGTCGCTGCGTCGTGTCTGACTCTTTGCGACCCCATGAGTCGCAGCACGCCAGGCCTTCCTGTCCATCACCAACTCCCGGAGTTCACCCAGACTCATGTCCATCGAGTCAGTGATGCCATCCAGCCATCTCATCTTCTGTCGTCCTCTTCTCCTCCTGCCTCTGCCTCCAATCCCTCCCAGCATCAGAGACTTTTCCAATGAGTCAACTCTTCCCATGAGCTGGCCAAAGGACTAGAGTTTCAGCTTCAGCATCATTCCTTCCAAAGAACACCCAGGACTGATTTCCTTTAGAATGGACTGGTTGGATCTCCTTGCAGTCCAAGGGACTCTCAAGAGTCTTCTCCAACACCACAGTTCAAAAGCATAAATTCTTCAGTGCTCAGCTTTCTTCACAGTCCAACTCTCACATCCATACATGACCACTGGAAAAACCATAGCCTTGACTAGACGGACCTTTGTCAGCAAAGTAATGTCTCTGCTCTTTAATATGCTATCTAGGTTGGTCATAACTTTCCTTCCAAGGAGTAAGCGTCTTTTAATTTCATGGCTGCAATCACCATCTGCAGTGATTTTGGAGCCCAAAAAAATAAAGTCTGACACTGTTTCCACTGTTTCCCTATCTATTTCCCATGAAGTGATGGGACCACATGCCATGATCTTAGTTTTCTGAATGTTGAGCTTTAAGCCAACTTTTTCACTCTCCTCTTTCACTTTCATCAAGAGGCTTTTTAGTTGCTCTTCACTTTCTGCCATAAGGGTGGTGTCATCTGCATATCTGAGGTTATTGATATTTCTCCCAGCAATCTTGATTCCAGCTTGTGCTTCTTCTAGCCCAGGGTTTCTCATGACGTACTCTGCATAGAAGTTAAATAAGCAAGGTGACAATATACAGCCTTGACGTACTCCTTTTCATATTTGGAACCAGTCTGTTGTTCCATGTCCAGTTCTAATATGTCCAGTTGTAACTGGACATGGATTTACTATGGGCATGGGTTTACTGAAATACCATACGGACTTTTAACACCTCTGTTGGCTTATAGTTATGGAAGATGAACTCAATGAGAATACCAGTTGATATCTAAATAACTATTTTTGTATCTATTTTTCTAAAATCAGGAGAATTCCCTGCTTTTTTGCAGGGGACTCTAGTTAAACATAATTTTAATCTTTCAAAATATATCATGTCAACCACTTTATGAGAAACACAACATACTGGGAATTTTAATGGAAGAAATAATTTTGTATTGGAATAAACTGAAGTTTCATATATGACCTACTGCACTAATAATGATAGGAAAAAGGAGTAAAGAGAGGAAAGAAGGAAAAGAGAGAGGGAGGGAGGAAGGAAAAGAAACAGAAATAGAAGGAAAGGATTAATGAGTTTATGAATAAATAAATATTTTCAAATATAACCCTGTCTTCATTATGCATATGAGGTTGACTGTCTCTTCTATTTTTATAGAAAATCTAACTCACCCTTTCAATATTTTATTGTATCCCTAGCAATTATTAGTAACATCAGTCATGAATATTTCTTTACTCAATAAATATTTATTGAACACCTACTATATGTTGGGTACTGGGCTGATAACTGAGAACACTTCAATAAGCAAAAGAAACGAAAAGATATGTTTCAGGAATAGTGAAGTGAGGAAAAGGAAAGTGAGCTCCATGTCTGTGAAGAGGAAGAAATGAGTGAAAAAGTGACTGGAGGGATATTCTGGTGTTTGGAAAGTGCTACAGCACCTCTCATTGCACTTTCCAAGACCTCAGTACAGTATCTGTTCCTTCATCTCTGACTCATGAATCAAAGCAATTTCCAAAGCATGGTAAACACAGCAATTTACATTTAGGTATGCTAAAGCTGAAACTCCAGTACTTTGGCCACCTCATGAGAAGCTGGCAATAGACCGATGTGTTACTGATTGTAGCAAGATTCTGAAGCATCCTGAGCTCCTTATTCACCACACATTTTCGCCAGGAGAAAAGATTTAGAGGAAATTAGAGCACAGGACAGGAAAATAATAGAGAGGTATTCCAGTCCTTGATGTGAGCGGCATCACTGACATAATATTCTTGGATCATCAAAAAGACAGAAATCTATCCTCCTCCACTCATTTGAAAAGACTCGGATGCTGGGAGGGATTGGGGACAGGAGGAGAAGGGGACGACAGAGGATGAGAAGGCTGGATGGCATCACCGACTCGATGGACGTGAATTTGAGTGAACTCCAGGAGTTGGTGATGGACCGGGAGGCCTGGCATGCTGCGATTCATGGGGTCGCAAAGGTTCGGACACGACTGAGGGACTGAACTGAACTGAACTGAACACATTCTACACAGGAGGATAGATTTCTGTCTTTTTGATGATCCAAGAATATTACGTCAGTGATGCCGCTCATATCAAGGACTGGAACACCTCTCTATTATTTTCCTGTCCTGTGCTCTAATTTCCTCTAAATCTTTTCTCCTGGGGAAATTGTGTGGCTAATAAGGAGCTCAGGATGTTTCAGAATCTTGCTACAATCAGTAACACATCGTTCTATTGCCATTTGGATATTTAGAGGACTAGCATGTTTCTTTACAGAATTAAGGATTATTGCTTTTCTCGAGTCACAACATATGCTTTTTATTCTAACACTTGACATTTTTCCATGAACTGTTTCACCTTCTGTGATGGGCATTGTGATTCATTCCACTGACTTTCCAATTGACTCATTATTTTGGAGCTTATTGCTTCCAGTGAGGCCGCATTGAACAACAAATGCCGAGATTTTGCAGCTTGACATTAGCAGATTTAAAAATAAATGTAACAGTTGGGATAAGACATATTAACTGAATATAGGCAACTTTTAAAATCTCTTAGAGGCTTAGCTTTCTAATAGGTAGCATAGGTCTCAGAATAACTCACTAAATGGTAATGAAGATTAAAAGATACATTGAGGATTTTCTAAAAAAACAGTGATTTTAAAGCCAAAAAGAAACAAATGTTTGATAGATTTGACAGTATAAGACTAAAGACAACATCATTTAAAAAATAAATGGTACTATGTTAGAATAAAACATACAAACAAATATAAACATTGAAATATCAAGTAAGATATCAAAATAATTCTAGCAAATAAAACTAACCTCTTACTCCTTGGAAGGAAAGTTATGACCAACCTAAACAGCATATTAAAAAGCAGAGACATTACTTTGCCAACAAAGGTCCGTCTAGTCAAGGCTATGATTTTTCCAGTGGTCATGTATGGATGTGAGAGTTGGACTGTGAAGAAAGCTGAGCACCGAAGAATTGATGCTTTTGAACTGTGGTGTTGGAGAAGACTCTTGAGAGTCCCTTGGACTGCAAGGAGATCCAACCAGTCCATTCTGAAGATCAGCCCTGGGATTTCTTTGGAAGGAATGATGCTAAAGCTGAAACTCCAGTAGTTTGGCCACCTCATGCGAAGAGTTGACTCATTGGAAAAGACCCTGATGCTGGGAGGGATTGAGGGCAGGAGGAGAAGGGGACAACAGAGAATGAGATGGCTGGATGGCATCACTGACTCGATGGACATGAGTCTGAGTGAACTCTGGGAGTTGGTGATAGACAAGGAGGCCTGGGGTGCTGCAATTCATGGAGTCGCAAAGAGTCAGATATGACTGAGCGACTGAACTGAACTGAACTGAATGGAAAAAATGGTCAAAAGATAGGAATAAGCATATGACCAAGGGTGAATGAAAGAGTGCCAATATACAGAGAAAAAAATTGCTCAAAAGCACTAGGGATCAGTAAAATGCCATACATAAAGTATATTAGGATTGCTAAAATGAAAAAGGCTGATAATTCTCAATTTTTGGAAGATGCAAATTGCACCTTCTCACTCCCTGTTGGTTGAAGTATAACTGTTTATACCACTTGAATGGAAATTGGCACTTTATCAAAAAATTTTTAAATGCGCCTTTTTTGGCAAACACTCATTCCAGTTTCAGAAATTGCATTACAATAGACATGTCTCCATATATACAAAAGTCAATCTACAAAGATGTATAAAGACAACACTCTTTATGATAGCACAGTAACAGAAACAAATATTTATTAATGGAAAAGTAGTTAATAATAGAATATTTCAGAGTACTACATAGACATTATAAAGAATACTGGACCACTTCCCAGGTGCCACAGTGGTAAAGAATCCATCTCCAATGCAGGAGACAAAGGATCATGTTTGATCCCTGAATTGGGAAGATCTTCTGCAGAAGAAAATGGCAACCCACTCCAGTATTCTTGCCTAGAAAATCCCATGGACAGAGGAGCCTGAAGGGCTACAGTTCTTGAATTGGCAAAAAGTCGGGCATGAAAAAAGTCTTTGGAACAACGAGAATTATTTGTATTTTTTTCACTGCTAGGTTAAGACTAACACACTGGAATGAACATTTTATTGACACAAGAAAGAACCATGAAAAATTGCTAATGCTTCTCATTTTATTTCTATCTTGCAATTAGGATTATTCAGTTCAGTTCAGTTCAGTCGCTCAGTCGTGTCTGACTCTTTATGACCCCATGAATCACAGCACGCCAGGCCTCCCTGTCCATCACCAACTCCCAGAGTTCACTCAGACTCACGTCCATCGAGTCAGTGATGCCATCCAGCCATCTCATCCTCTGTCATCCCCTTCCAGCACAAGCTGGAATCAAGATTGCTAGGAGACCAGAAACTATTAAACTCCTAGAGGAGAACATAGGCAAAACACTCTCCGACATACATCACAGCAGGATCCTCTATGACCCAACTCCCAGAATATTGGAAATAAAAGCAAAAATAAACAAATGGGACCTAATTAAACTTAAAGGCTTCTGCACAACAAAGGAAACTATAAGCAAGGTGATAAGACAGCCTTCAGAATGGGAGAAAATAATAGCAAATGAAGCAATTGACAAACAACAAATCTCAAAAATATACAAGCAACTCCTACAGTTCAATTCCAGAAAAATAAATGACCCAGTCAAAAAATGGGCCAAAGAACTAAATAGACATTTCTCCAAAGAAGACATACAGATGGCTAACAAACACATGAAAAGATGCTCAACATCACTCATTATCAGAGAAATGCAAATCAAAACCACTATGAGGTACCATTGCACGCCAGTCAGAATGGCTGCGATCCAAAAGTCTACAAGCAATAAATGCTGGAGAGGGTGTGGAGAAAAGGGAACCCTCTTACACTGTTGGTGGGAATGCAAACTAGTACAGCCACTATGGAGAACAGTGTGGAGATTCCTTAAAAAACTGGAAATAGAACTGCCTTATGTGTATCCCACTGCTGGGCATACACACCGAGGAAACCAGAATTGAAAGAGACACATGTACCCCAATGTACATCGCAGCACTGTTTATAATAGCCAGGACATGGAAGCAACCTAGATGTCCATCATCAGATGAATGGATAAGAAAGCAGTGGTACATATACACAATGGAGTATTACTCAGCCATTAAAAAGAATGCATTTGAGTCAGTTCTAATGAGGTGGATGAAACTGGAGGCTATTACACAGAGTGAAGTAAACCAGAAAGAAAAACACCAGTACAGTATACTAACGCATATATATGGAATTTAGAAAGATGGTAATAATAACTCTGTGTATGAGACAGCAAAAGAGACACTGATGTATAGAACAGTCTTATGGACTCTGTGGGAGAGGGAGAGGGTGGGATGATTTGGGAGAATGGCATTGAAACATGTATAATATCGTATATGAAACAAGTTGCCAGTCCAGGTCTGATGCACGCAACTGGATGCTTGGGGCTGGTGCACTGGGACGACCCAGAGGGACGGTATGGAGAGGGAGGTGGGAGGAGGGTTCAGGATGGGGAATACATGTATATCTGTGTCGGATTCATTTTGATATGTGGCAAAACCAATACAATATTGCCAAGTTAAAAAATTAAATTAAATTAAAAAAATTTAAAAATTAAAAATATTTTACCTTGGTGGCTTCTATTGCTTCTGATGTGAAGTTAGGTATCATTCTTAATGATGTTTCCCAGAATACAATATGGAAAGTGTCCATGGATATTGGCAAGATTGTTTCCACTTAAATAGATTTTTGCATTTGCCTTCAATCATTGCAGTGAAAGTCACAATCTTCTGCCAAAACCAGAGTGGTAGACTTGCAGAATTCCTTATTCAAATTTATGGCTTTCCTCATAGCATTGCTCCTGAATAAGGAGATTGTTTTGTAGGAAGTCAAGTATGGCAGTGAGTGGAAATTCTTGCTATGAACAAAGAGGTTATGGGATGGGTAGTAGAAGAGGTAGTTATAAATACCAGCTATAATCATGTGGTCATTTTCAGGAATGAGAACAATAATACTTATGTGAATTTTTTTTCATTTTGATGTAAATATATTTATGTATTACATTAACCAATTTTAATTCCCCTCTCCCGTTTGCTTACATGTAGTAATGTAAGATATGCTAATATAAGTCAATCTTATATCTTATTATAGCTTAGTAGTGCCTGGAAAATCCCATGGATGGAGAAGCCTGGTAGGCTGCAGTCCATGGGGTCGCTAAGAGTCGGACATGACTGAGCGACTTCACTTTCACTTTTCACTTTCATGCATTGGAGAAGGAAAATGGCAATCCACTCCAGTGTTCTTGCCTGGAGAATCCCAGGGACGAGGAGCCTGGTGGGCTGCCGTCTATCGGGGCGCACAGAGTCGGACACAACTGAAGCAACTTAGCAGCAGCGAAGATAAAGGATTCAATGGGAGAATGTGGCTTAGCTAGAAAAGAAAATAACTTCACTCCCAAATGGATAAATGAACTTGCTATAATCTTTGCAGGATGAAGTTAGAATCTTTTGGGTTGAATGAGGAATTACTGCATTATATTAGCAAGAACTGTGGTGTTGGAAAAGATTCTTGAGAGTTCCTTGGACTACAAGGAGATCAAGCCAGCCAATCCTAAAGGAAATCAATCCTGAATATTCATTGGAAGGACTGATGCTGAAGCTGAAACTCCAGTAATTTGGCCACTTGATGAGAAGAGCCACTCTTTGGGAAAGACCCTGGTGCTTGGAAAGATTGAACACAAAAGGAGAAGGGGGCAGCAGAGGATGAGATTGTTAGATAGCATTACCAAATCAAGGGACGTGAATTTGAGCAACCTCTGGAAGATGGTGGAGGATAGAGAAAGTTGTTAAGAGAGTACAGATGGATGCCAGGTTAACAAAGAGGGTACTGTAGCAGCTTTGTACTATCCAAACTAACTGGAAATATCTTTCCCAGAAAGTGCTTCCCGTATTGTTCTTGGTTAGGATTGGCCACAAAAGAAATTTGTGTAACATTTGCAAGGTGATTGTGATGAAGTAGCCATAGGTTTTATGTTTTGGGGGTTGGTACAGGGCTCCAGGGACTATGGTTGTTCACTCATATTGCTGCTGATCTGATAGCTCAACTTATTGTTGATTCACAACTCCTTCACTTCCCACCAAACCTCCTCCTGGTCTTCTCTGTTTTGGGCTGAGTATGCAGGTAGCATGACACCAAATGACACCCACTTCTCCTAAGGTCACCCACTACTGTGAGACTGAAGAAGGTGAAACAGACAAATTTTAGTGTGTCTTGGTGGTTTCCATTTACCTCGTGGCTCTAGTTTGTCCTTATGAGTCATAGTTTGTCCATGCTCTGGTCTATATCCAACTTTCTTCTTCAAATATTACTCTAGCTGACAAACAATGAGTTCAGTCTCAACATCAGATACCAAGATAACAGATTTGTATACACTCTTCCACCAGATCTAGCAATTACTTGAGTCCTAATCTTTATAACTAATTTCTTATTCCACACCACTGGTGGTTCTGCTTCTTTGATTGTACCTTCGGTGACACAATACTAAGAATAAAGGACTAAGGAAATTATTTTTATGATGATTCCAAGTAACTATACCCAGATTTGTGATGTGAGTGTATTTTAGTGAAACTGTCACTTTAAATTATTTATGGAGCAAGTTTAGACAACTTTACACATGTTCTGTATGATTGATTTAAAGTCAAAAATTCAAGAGGAGAATGTTAACAGTAGAAAATTACTCTGGACATCAAATAACAAGGAAGAAGCTTTTATTTAGAATTAAATTCTATGATCCAGACCACAGATGAAGCAACCACATGATTACCATTTCTTGCTGGGATCTGCAGGTGTGCATTTCAGCTGGAGTCCTGCAGCAGGGAGGCTCTCTCTTATTAAGCTCTGGGGTTTTTGTTCAGCTTGTCCCATTACTTCAACCACTGTGAGTTCACAGAGAGCACAGAAGTACTTTCCAGTATCTTCCAGCTGTAAGGCTGAAATGGTGAGGCTGATGGAGGTATCTGCTTTCTGGAAGTTTACAGAGTAACGGCCATCCCTTGCATTCCCATCTTCTGAATACTGACGAATGAGGTAAGTCATCTGTCCACTGGGAAGCTGCTTGTACTAAAAAATGTAGTAGGAGATCATGTACCAACTGACTTCATACTGACAGTTCAGAGTGACTGATTGCCCCACTTGCAGGTTATGTCTGGCTGGTCTTGAGTAACTTTCTGGGCCACACCAGATCCTGTGAAAAAAATCAGAAAACAGAGATGAAGCAGTGAATAAAATAGTGTAGGAATTAGACTCATTTAGGTCTCCAAAAAGAAAAACTAAACTGAAATCTTAAGATGCTTGCTTTTCTCCAGTCCTCCTTTCCTCCCCAAGTCCCGGTGAAACACCACACGCCTGTGTGCAGGCCTTTCACCCTGAACACTTGCACCCATGCTTGAGAGCATCCCTACCAGAGAAGGTGAAGGCCAGGAACACCCAGAGCAGACTGGAGAGCAGCATGAGGCATGGACTCCCCTGCACAAATCTGTTTAATTCTGCCTCAAGCTGAGAGTTCAGTGTCTTTAAGTGCCTGAGAGCACATATACATCGTACCTGGGTTCCTTGTGACTCTCCCCCAAGACAGGAAGTGGGGTTTGTCATGTAGATCAACCACATGGTCTGTGCACAGATGGAAAAAGTCTCAGTTCAGTTCAGTCACTCAGTCCTGTCCAACTCTTTGTGACCCCATGGACTGCAGCATGCCAGGCTTCCCTGTCCATTACCAATTCCCAGAGTTTACTCAAAGTCATGTCCATTGAGTTGGTGATGCCATCCAACCATCTCATCCTCTGTCATCCTGTTCTCCTCCTGCCTTCAATCTTCCCCAGCATCAGGCTCTTTGCAAATGAGTCAGTTTTTCGCATCAGGTGGTCAAAGTATTGGAGTTTCAACTTCAGTATCAATCTTTTCAATGAATATTCAGGACTGATTTCCTTTAGGAGGGACTGGTTTGATCTCCTTGCAGCCCAAGGGGCTCTCAAGAGTTTACTCCAATGCTACAGTTCAAAAGCATCAATTCTTTGGTACTTTCTTTATGGTCCAACTCTCACATCCATACGTGATTACTGGAAAAACCATAGCTTTAAGTATATGACTACTGTCTGGCTCACCACAAATCTTTACTTTGTCTACCTATTTTTCCCTGGTCATTATGTTTGGCAGATCCTGAAAAGGGGCATGAAGAAAGCAATTAATATTAAAGGTTTGAACTGAGGGAAACTGAAGATTAAACAAGTTGACATACATCGGTAATTATTCAGTAAAATGATTTTTCCATCCTGTTTAAGATATAATTTTGTGTAGCCTATGAAACATTCTTGTAATCTACTGATTAGTCATTCATTAGCCTTTACTTACTTGTCTCCATCCAGAATCTAGTGACTGTTTTAAAATATTCACAGATCTTAGGCCTTCTGGTGAAAAGCAATCTTATCCAAAATAATTAATGTATCTCTCTCTCTCTCTTTTTTTTTTCTTTTTTTACTAAGTTCCAGGGCTCTACTCAGATTTTTCAATAAATAAAATTACTTCAACATGAAATGATTTTTTAAAAATCAGTCCATCTGAATTTCAGAGCCTATTCAGTGATTTGTATTTAAATGAAATTATAACAGGAATAAAATATTGTTTTGAAATCTGATATTGCTTCTTATGCATTAGACTTTGAGGGGGATCAGAGGTAACAATCCTGTTACCTCTAAATGTAGAATTGTACTTATTAGATCATGTGTCCTAGAATTATCATGTCACATTTTCTGTCTCATTGGTCCAGAGTATTCCATCTCACTTGTTAGTCACTCTTTATTATTTCTCTTTGTAAAATAAAGTTAAGATAGACATGCTGGAGTTTTCTCTGATGTAATGTTATAATGCACTCCTATGAAACTTAATATCTACAGACTGCAGACACTTAGTACCTGTCAACCCCAAAGAAGCTGGTGACTGAAGTTCTCTGCACTGTTTCATGTCCATGTGGAATGCAGCTGTCAATCTTCCATTTGGTTTCATTGCTATAAGAGATGAATTAATATAAAAGAACAAAAGCAAATAGGCAAGTAGAAAAGAAAATACAGACAAGTTCTAAAACAGTGCCATTTCACATAATTTAAGATCAAAGTAACTCATGAATGAGTGAAGCAGAAAGGAAAGGTTGTATTTATCTGAGACATCTACTCTTCTGTCCCATTTCACTTCTGAGTGCTGATAGGCAATGAATGCCTGGGCTTGAAATTACTTGTAACTAAGCAGAGGAGATCATGAATGACCACAGCAGCCTGTGCAGCAGCATGATATTATAAAATATAGATATATATTAATATAATAATTACATGTATATTAGGAAACTGATACTGATAAAATTTTTTAACAAAATACAGACTGTAATATTACCCATCAGTTTTTATATGTGCTCTTTGGTTTTGATATGAAGCTCTATGAAGTTTTATCACATATATAGGTTCTTGTACCACCACTAAAATCATGACACAGAATTGTTCCATTTCTCTAAAGAAACCCTCTTTGCATACCCTCCCCATCCCTGCAATTCTTTATAACCCCAGTAACTACTGAGGTTATAAAGTAGTATAATCTTTTCATCTCTGTATTTTGTCCTTTTGAGAATATAATCATAATAATCCAATAAGCGTAATCATACACCATGTCACCTCTGAGATTGACTTTTTTTTCATTCAGCATAGCATCCTGAGATCCATCTAGGCTATATTTGTTTAGTCACTAAGTCCTGTCTGATTCTTTTATGACCCCATATACTGTAGCCCACCAGGCTCCTTTGTCTATGGAGTTTCCCAGGCAAAAATACTGGACTGAGTTGCCATTTCCTTCTCCACGGAATCTTCCCAACCCAGGGATAAAACCCAGGTCTTCTGCATTTCAGGCAGATTCTTTACCACTGATTCACCTAGGAAGGCCCATCTAGGCTACTAAATGTATCAGTAGTCTGTTTCTTTTAATCGCTACAGTCACCAACTTATGGTATTGATTTCAGTTTTATTTTTTACTTTCCAGTGGTAAGAAAGCAATACGCATTCAGTAGAAACCATACTTGGAATTTTTAAATTTGATATTTTTCGATCCTAGCAACATGTGGCATATTTTCCAGAATGACTGGACCACTCTGGATGATTCTGGGAAGCAGCAGTGAGCTGAGCTCCTGGCAGCAGTGAGCTGAGCTCCTGGCCAGCCTGAAATTATGAGTGTAAACAACCGACACACTTAGATTCATTCTGTACTCATACAACCATTCTGGTTTTCACTTTCAGTGTGTGTGTGATAAGTTGCTGCTGTCGTGTCCGACTCTTTGTGACACTCTGGACTGTAGCCCAGCAGGCTCCTCTGTCCATGGGATTCTCTAGGCAAGAATACTGGACTGGGCTGCCATGTCCTCCTCCAGGGGATCTTCCCCATCCAGGGATTGAACCTGTGTCTTTTGTGTCTCCCTCATTGGCAGGCAGGTTCTTTACCACTAGCATCACCTGGGAACCTCACTTTCAGTACAGTACTCAATAAATTACATGAGATTTTCAACACTTTTGTATAAAATAGACTTTGTGTTAGATGATTTCTCCCATCTGTAGGCTAATGTAAATGTTGAGCACCTTCAAGGGAGGCTGGGTTAGGCATATTAAATGTATTTTCCACCTATGACATTCTCAACTGAAAATGGTTTATTCAGACACAACTCTATTGAAAGTTGAGAAAAATCTGTAAGTAAGATGTCATTGTACAGAAGATGTATTACAGTTGCATTTACCCAGTGAAAGATGCTTGGCTGATTTCCAGTTTTTGGTGACCACAAATATAGCTACCATGAATATTCAGGTACAGATTTTTGTGTGAATGTTTTTCATTTTTCAAGCATAAATACCCAGGAGTGTGCTTTGCTGAGTTGTAAGGTAAGTGAGTATTTAAGCTTATGCAAAAGTCTTGGACTGTTTTCCAGAATGACTGGACCATTCACCCACCAGCAATGTATGAGTGATCCAATTTCTCTGCATCTTTGCCAGAATTTGGTATTGTCAGTATTTTTAATTTTAGCCTTTATGATAGATGTGAAGTGGTATTTCTTTGTGGCTTCATTTGCACTTCCCTAACTACTAATAACACTGACCATATCTCTATATGCTTATTTCCTTACCACATAGCTCTTTCGTAAAGTGTCTGAATCTTTTGTCCAGGTTTCAACTTTACTGCTTGTTTCTTCCTGCTGAGTTTAGAACGGTTCATTGTATTCTAAATAGTTTTTTGATGAAAATTTATTTTGCAAATATTTCCTGCCATTCTGTGGTTTATCTTTTTCCTTCTCTTAATAGTGTCTTTCACAGAGCAAAAATTTTTACTTTTGATGAAATCTAAGTAATTTATGTTGTATGGACTGTGTTTTTGGTGTTATGTCAAAAATCTTTTTGTCTAACCCTAGGTCATGAAGATATTCTCTTATGTTTTTCCTAAAAGGTTTAATATTACATTTTATAGTTGGATGTATAGTTTGTTTTGAGACTATACACAATCTTTTGTACAAGATGTGATATTTAGGTCAATTTTCAATTATTTCCTAAGAATATACAATCATCCCAACCTCATTTGCTCATAAGACTATGTTGTTACCTCTATTGAACTGTCTTTGCATTTTTCAAAAAATAAGTTTTCCTGTGTGACATTTACACATTTACTCAGTGACATAAACTTGTTAATGATATTCTTTCATTACACTTATAACATTATAGAGCTTGTAGAATGGTTCTCTTTTTTATTACTTATATTTATATTAATAATTTGTCTTTTTTCCCTTGATAATTATACCTAGTAATATATCTATTTTATTGATAATTTTAACAAAATTAAATTTGTATTTCATGGTTATCACTATAGTTTTATTTATATTTCACCAATTGAACATTTTATTATTACATCTTTCATTTTATGTTGGGTTTAATTTGCTTTTCTATCATTTTTTGCTGAGTCCTCATAACAGTTTTTTAACATCTTTCTTTAGTAATATAAGTACTTAAGATAAATTTCCTTCTATGTATTATTTGAGCTCCATCTCATACATCTTTATATAATGTGCTCTCACAATATTTACTTTCAAAATATTTTCTAATAGCCATTGTAATTGTTTCTTTAACCTAGAGTTATTTTAAAGTTAGTGCATATAATCCAAATATTTTGGAGTTTCTAGAGACATCTCTTTGCACTTGATTTTCTATATCATTTCCATCTTGGTCAAATAATAAATTCTGTATAATTTCAGTTTTATTAAATATATTAAGACTTGTTATGCATGCACTGATGTGTGTGTGTTTGTTTGTATGTGTTTCATCTACACAGCAAAGTGTGGCTGGAGCCTCCGCTGCAGGTTTGAGTTCAGGCTGCAGGTGCCTGGGGAGCACTGTGTTGCACAGCACAGAAGTAAGTGCCTGAGTCTGTGGTCTGTGAAGAGGAAATGTGCAGTGAGCTGTGGCGTTCTTTAGGGACTGTGGTGGCCATTAATCTTCCATCCTGCTTTGTCCCTGAAGGAATGTAAAACAGCTGTATGAGGTGGCCCCCAGAGTTCTGAAGATACCAAATCACACTCTGTGAGGAAGTGGAAAAATTACACTGAAGCGTGTAGCTGGCTCCCTCCTGGAGACTCAGGGCTGGGGGACTCTGCTCCACATCCACCCCTTGCACACCTGATGAGGAAAAAGAAACAGTCACTGGTGAGGGTCACTGTAACTCCTAGTAAACCCTGAAAGTGCTCTCCCCATCCCCATAGATGATGAGAAGGATAAAAAGTCTGCAGGACTTGTCAGCTCCTCTCCCTCCCCCAACAATAGAGCAGCGCCTCATTCCTTCAGATCCCATGTGGGTCAGCCCCAACTCACAGCAAACCTGGGCAAACAAAAGCCCCAGCACAGTGCCTGCTAGCCTCTTCATGATGCTTCCTCTTCTTGTTGGGACATTTTCACTGCAAGACGCTTAACTAAACGCTGAGGGACTGAGTGTCATAAGTTTGTTCCTGCTCCTGCAGCCAATCAGCTCACCCAACAAATCCTGCTCAGGTGACACTGACCAGATGCCCCACCCTCCCGCCGCAGCCAACTCAGAATGTGCTGCCAGGGGTAGAGTGAGAGAAGGAAACGGAAAGATCATTATTTTATGACTTAAGGGATACTTTCTGAGAACATACCAGAGAACACAGACTCTGGTTTGGAATTTGGGTGAATTTTAGGGAAAAGAAAGCAAAAATTAACTGTATAGCCCCGTCTTCCTCTCACATGGTATGGATGCAGTAGATTCTTCCATAATGAAATGCTTTTTCCCCAGAAGTGCTGAGGATCCAGCTATTGCTTCTCTTATGCTCTCATTTGTGGTTCTAAAGGGTGCTCATGAATCAGCACAGTATCAGGAGTTGCTCCTATTGGCTGGAATACTTTGCTGTATTAAACAGTATTTTTAAATTTATTTTTTAATTAATTTATTTTTAATTGGAGGATAATTACTTTACAATGTTGTGTTGGCTTCTGCCATACAATGATGTGAATCAGCCAGAAGTATACATACATCCCCTCCCTTTGAACCTTCCCCCTATTCCTCTAAGTTGTCACAGAGCACCGTGTTGAGCTCTCTGCATCATACAGCAACTTCCCACTAGCTATCTCTTTTGCATATGGTAATGTATATGTTTCAATGCTATTCTCAATTCATCCCACCCTCTGCTTCCCCTACTGTGTCCAAAGTCTGTTCTCTATGTCTGCATCTCTATGTTTGTCCTTCAAATAGGGTCCATCAACAGATGAATGGATAAAGAAGTTGTGGTACCTATATACATGTGGTACCTATATACATGTGGTATCTATATACAATGGAATATTACTCAGCCATAAAAAAACACACTTGAGACAGTTCTAGTGAGGTGGATGAAACTAGAGCCTGTTAAACAACGTGAAGCAAGTCAGAAAGAAAAAAAAACAAATATCGCATATTAATGCATATATATGGATTCTGTAAAAATGGTACTGATTACTTTAAAAGTTATATATACTTATTTTAGACTAGGGCTGCATAAAGAGCAATATTAGTTATCTTAACCACTAGCTGGACATTGAAAATTAAATTTTAATAGTTTTATTTTTATTAAAGCATCTATAATTTTAATTTTAAAATAAATTATTTTAAATAAAATTTCTATTGTAAATACATTTTTTAAAGTGTTGATTACTAGTTTTGTATTCTGCTTGTTAATTTTAGAAAGCTATTTTAGAGAAAAATAAATATTTTTGAAACCATATGAAGATAATTTTAGTTTGTGCTCTTATCTCAGACTCTGTAAATAATATCGATTCTCTGTCAGTAGATTTGGGGGTAAAAGGGATGGAAGAGGAGGATTTGTATATTTTCACTGCAGTGAAAGTGAAGTGATCTGCAGGCACTAACATTCAGATGGACAGTTCAAGGATGCTTCAGTAGCAGCAACACGTAAGCCTAGTTGCTCCAAGGCATGTGGGATCTTAGTTCTCCAATCAGGGATTGAATCTGCATTGGCAGGCAGATTCTTTACCACTGAGCCACCAGGGTAAGCCCCACATGCTGCTTGCATGCCTGCATGCTAAGTTGCTTCAGTCATGTCCAACTCTTTGCAACTCTAAGGTCTGTAATCTGCCAGGCTCTTGTGTCCATGGGATGACCCAGTCAAGAATATTGGAGTGGGTTGTTGTGTCCTCCTCCAGGGGATCTTCCCAAACCTGGAATCGAACCCTTGTCTCTCTCCTGCAGCTTCTGCAGCAGGCAGATTCTTTACTGTTGAGCCAAAGGGGAAGTCCCATGTGCTGCTTAAGGAATATCAAAAATGATGAAAACTCTTTATAAAAGCAGGGTTTCCAGACTTGCCTAGAAAGTGAAAAATTATTATTCACTTAATTTTTGTTTCTTTCAAAAAACTTCTTCATGGGAAATATGAAAGTTCTAGACTAGCAACAATAACATTTCAGATTTTTCTCAGAGAAAGAGTAGTTTGTTTCTGATAAGTGGAACAACTGTAACACATCAGAGTCTAGACTTGGCCTTGGATCCAAATGAAAGAAGCCTTTGGTACAAGAATTATTTGTATGTTTCCCACTTCTTATGTTGGGACTAGCACACTGAAACCAACATTGTATTGACATGAGGAGGAGCCATAACAAATTATTAACACCTCGTTACTTTATTGCTATGCTAAAATTATGATTCTGACATTCCTCAAAATTCTTCTCAGCTACCTCAATAAACTAGGTGCTTATTCCTTGTCCTTTTCTTCTTTTCTTTATCCATCTTCTTCCCTTCTCCTTCCCTTCATTTTCCTCATCTCTTACTGCTCTCTGACTCTCCTTCTAGATGACTCTAGATTTGCTCTCATGACTGCTCCCCCACTGTGTCCCCCCTTCTTCCTACCAGAGATACTGCACAGGTGCAGCCCCGTCTGTCCCAGTGTGCCTCTCTCAGGATGCAGTAGTACACAGCGGTGTCTCTCAGGGTGACCTGGGGCAGGACCAAGGTGCTGGACTTTCTGTCTGAAGCTATGGTCAGAGAGGCCATGCTGCTGTTCACTGTGCCTCGTAAGCCATGAATGACATACTGTGGACTCTGATTGTGATTTTGCTGATACCAATGTATATATTCATCTCCACGAATTGTAGAGTGGTTACAAGGCAGGTTTACATTTTCTCCTTCAGCACAATCCATGGAGTTGGGCTGTGTGGTCTTAGCATCAACCACAGTCCCTAAAGGGTCAAGAAAATAAAATTAGCCCCTGACCACAAATCAGTGTAATTCTGTGGATCAAGCCTATAACATTCCCATAACTGTCTGAACCTACCCCCTATTCCAGTGTTTTTATCTATGTCTTGCAAAATATCATTGGTGTTTATTATATAGAGTTCAGAGACACATGGCAAGAATCTGAGTCTCTATTCTATAGCCTTTATCTCATGGGTCCTTTGCTCACTAAACCCAGGGATTTCTTACAAACTTGTTACTGCTAAGTGCTCTTCTGGGACCATGGCTATGATTTAACCTGTCATGTAGAAGTTTGTGCTCCCTAGCAAATGCATAGATCAGTTCTCATTTCCATTGTTATAATGCTAAATAGAGCACAGGGAGAGTAGAGAGCAAATAACACTTCACGGCCCTTTGACCTCAAGTCATCCCTTGTAGACACAGAACACTTACCCAAGGTCAGAAACACGGTTACTACAGTCACCAGCCTCATACTTCAAGGAGAAACCAGGACCATGGGCTCAGAGCTCAGACTTGTGACTGCTCCTAGGCTTGTTTTACAAAACAGAAAGAACTACAACTGGTAGAGACTTAGAACCAGAGCAGGTATCAGTGTGTTGTTGCCAGGATCTGTTAGCCAATGATCAAGCAGTTCTTTGTCTAGCTCTTCCTCCCCTGTTTTAGTCGTGTCCTCCAAAGAAGGAGAGACATCCCCAACTCACATGGTGTCTGCTGCCATACTCTGTGAAGTTTAAAGTCTGGCTCTGTAAAAGGAACAATGACTTTTACAATGACTTTTACCAATCACAATGATCCATCTATCCAGAGCCATTGTTCTATCATTTGGTTCCTTAAAGACATTATGAAGCTTATGGAAAACATTAATTAATACCAGAAAACTGTACTGAGCTCTGTGTTGTAAGGAGATGAAAATTTCCACCCACATTCCAGAAAATGTATGTGAAACTCCAAAGCAGTCAGTGATGATCTATGGAGGACAGAAAATATGAATAATGTTGAGACGAAAGCTATACAACCTGGAGTTCTGGGCTCCTGTAAAGGTCTTTGGAATCACGTGTCTACCACCATCTAGGTAAACATTTCTCAATGCATCTGTTCTTGATATAGTAACTGATGACTCAGATGGTGCTCACCTCATTCTTCTTGAAAAGTGATCTTTAATCCTCACGTTCTCTATGCCCTTGCTTGTAGGTGCTGTGCACCAAGGATGCTAAAGCAGAGAGAAAAGACAGGAAGGAATGCAAACAAGTAGGAATGGAATGTAAGGTGGATGTAAGTGATAGAAAAAGTCAAAGGAAGGGATAAAAGCATAAGAATAGGGAAGGGAAAAGATAATCAGAGGAGGGAAACAGAGAAAGTAGTGTTCAGGAAGGTACATGGAAAGGGCTTAGGCTGTTGGGCTAAGATATCCAAAATCCTTGACCACAGACACTCAGCCCGGGGATTATAAAGTACAAGTTGTCAAAAGAGAATAACATCTTCCCAATGTTGGGATGTTGGGACCATAGTAAAGTCTCTGTCAGGGAAGATCACTCATTCCAACTCCACTGACCACAGAGGGTGGTTCCATCTGAATCCTTCCTTCATCACCTATCTACTCTCATCAACTCAAAAACAGCCTCAGTTCTCCATTCTAGTCTCTGCAAATGGCAAGATAGGTGGTCTATAAACCCAATAACCATCTCCTCCCTCAAAATTGTACTGTGTGTAATATATTGCGTGTCACCCGTTATGTAAAGGAACAGTATGGGTGGTGGAAAAGTTATGCTCAAACATGGATAGCAGATATTTTTTGTATGCAATACAGGCAATATACTAAAACACTGAAAGGTGTGTTGGAATAAATACCTTTTCAAATAAAAACATGCAAAGCTGTAGCTTTTAAATGTAGAGACAGCCTGCTCAGAAATATCTAAATTGATGGTGGGGAAACATCAGAACCTGATATCACGAAATTCACTGAATGAGAGATGCAGCCTTTAGAGGGAATGGCTTCTGTTGGGACTGTGGATGGAATCTACCAGAACATTTTGATCTTATTCTTCCTTACTTTTGGATTTCTATTTCCTTTTTTCTTTCTTTCTTTTCTTTTTTTTTTTTCCTGGAACTATTTCAGAAATAAAAGTGACTTTGTAGTTCAGCATAAAGGTATTCTAACTACAGGGCAATTCGTTCTTTTTAACATGAAAATGAATATTTAAACATTCAAAAAAGAGAGAGAGAATGGAAGTATATCATTTTTCCTTTTTCTTTGTCACATCAATAGAAAACACTTTTCCCTTTCCTTCTCCCAGAAAGGACAGCTGTTTTCAGTTGAAGCAGCCCCCTCCAGTGACTGAGTAAATGAACTGCAGAACTAAACCCAGGCCAAAAGTCCACAAGTATGGCTCAGTGGTAAAGAGTCTGCCTGCCAATGGAGAAGATGCAGGAGATGCAGGTTTAGCCTCTGAGTTGGGAAGATCCCCTGGAGGAGGAAGTGGCAATGCACTCCAGTATTCTTGTCTGAAGAATGCTATGGAAAGAGGAGCCAGAGTCTACAACAGTTCATGGGGTCTCAAAAAGTTGGACACAACTGAGCACTATAGTACTACTATATAATCTCTTAAATGGGGGCTTCCCAGATGGCAGCAGTAAGAATCTGCCTGCCGGTGTAGGAGATGCAGGAGACATGGGTTCGATCCCGGGAGCAGGAAGATACCCTGTAGAAGGAAATGACAACCCACTCCAGTATCCTTATAGACTGTAGACCACCAGGCTCCTCTGCCTATGGGATTTCCCAAACTCGAACACTTCTGAGCATGCAACCTTTTGGAAAGCTCAATTTTTATTTTATTTTATTTTATTTTTTAACTTTACAATATTGTATTGGTTTTGCCATATATCAAAATGAATCCACCACAGGTATACATGTGTTCCCCATCCTGAACCCTCCTCCCACCTCCCTCTCCATACCGTCCCTCTGGGTCATTCCAGTGCACCAGCCCCAAGCAGCCAGTATCGTGCATCGAACCTGGACTGGTGACTCATTTCATATATGATATTATACATGTTTCAATGCCATTCTCCCAAATCATCCCTCTCCGTCTCCCACAGAGTCCAAAAGACTGTTCTATACATCAGTGTCTCTTTTGCTGTCTTGTATACAGGGTTATTGTTACCATTTTTCTAAATTCCATATATATGCGTTAGTATACTGTATTGGTGTTTTTCTTTCTGGCTTACTTCACTCTGTATAATAGGCTCCAGTTTCATCCACCTCATTAGAACTGATTCAAATGTATTCTTTTTAATGGCTAAGGAATACTCCATTGTGTATATGTACCACTGCTTTCTTATCCATTCATCTGCTGATGGACATCTAGCCATGTCCTGGCTATTATAAACAGTGCTGCGATGAACATTGGGGTATACATGTCTCTTTCCCTTCTGGTTTCCTCAGTGTGTATGCCCAGCAGTGGGATTGCTGGATCATAAGGCAGTTCTATTTCCAGTTTTTTAAGGAATCTCCACACTGTTCTCCATAGTGGCTGTACTAGTTTGCATTCCCACCAACAGTGTAAGAGGGTTCCCTTTTCTCCACTCTCTCTCCAGCATTTATTGCTTGTAGACTTTTGGATCGCAGCCATTCTGACTGGCGTGAAATGGTACCTCATAGTGGTCTTGATTTGCATTTCTCTGATAATGAGTGATGTTGAGCATCTTTTCATGTGTTTGTTAGCCATCTGTATGTCTTCTTTGGAGAAATGTCTATTTAGTTCTTTGGCCCATTTTTTGACTGGGTCATTTATTTTTCTGGAATTGAACTGTAGGAGTTGCTTGTATATTTTTGAGATTTGTTGTTTGTCAGTTGCTTAATTTGCTATTATTTTCTCATACACCATGACCAAATGGGCTTTATCCCAGGGATGCAAGGATTCTTCAATATCCACAAATCAATCAATGTAATACACCACATTAACAAATTGAAAAATAAAAACCATATGATTATCTCAATACATGAAGAGAAAGCCTTTGACAAAATTCAACATCCATTTATGATAAAAACTCTCCAGAAAACAGGAATAGAAGGAACATACCTCAACATAATAAAAGCTGTGTATGACAAACCCACAGCAAACATTATCCTCAATGGTGACAAATGGAAAGCATTTCCTCTAAAGTCAGGAACAAGACAAGGGTGCCCACTTTCACCATTACTATTCAACATAGTTTTGGAAGTTTTGGCCACAGCAATCAGAGCAGAAAAAGAAATACAAGGAATCCAAATTGGAAAAGAAGTAAAACTCTCACTGTTTGCAGATAACATGATCCTCTACATAGAAAACCCTAAAGATTCCACCAGAAAATTACTAGAACTAATCAATGAATATAGTAAAGCTGCAGGATATAAAATCAACACACAGAAATCCCTTGAATTCCTATACAGTAATAATGAGAAAATAGAAAGAGAAATTAAGGAAACAATTCCATTCACCATTGCAATGAAAAGAATAAAATACTTAGGAATATATCTACCTAAAGAAACTAAAGACCTATATATAGAAAACTATAAAACACTGGTGAAAGAAATCAAAGAGGACACTAATAGATGGAGAAATATACCATGTTCATGGATTGGGAGAATCAATATAGTGAAAATGAGTATACTACCCAAAGCAATTTATAGATTCAATGCAATCCCTATCAAGCTACTAACGGTATTCTTCACAGAGCTAGAACAAATAATTTCACAATTTGTATGGAAATACAAAAAACCTCGAATAGCCAAAGCAATCTTGAGAAAGAAGAATGGAACTGGAGGAATCAAGCTGCCTGACTTCAGGTTCTACTACAAAGCCACAGTCATCAAGACAGTATAGTACTGCCAGAAAGACAGAAATATAGATCAATGGAACAAAATAGAAAGCCCAGAGATAAATCCATGCACATATGGACACCCTATCTTTGACAAAGGAGGCAAGAATATACAATGGATTAAAGACAATCTGTTTAACAAGTGGTGCTGGGAAAACTGGTCAACCACTTGTAAAAGAATGAAACTAGAGCACTTTCTAACACAAAAATAAACTCAAAATGGATTAAAGATCTAAACGTAAGACCAGAAACTATAAAACTGCTAGAGGAGAACATAGGCAAAACACTCTCCGATATACATCACAGCAGGATCCTCTGTGACCCACCTCCCAGAATATTGGAAATAAAAGCAAAAATAAACAAACGGGACCTAATTAAACTTAAAAGCTTCTGCACAACAAAGGAAATTATAAGCAAGGTGAAAAGACAGGCTTCAGAATGGAAAGCTCAAATTTGAAGGTAAAAGAAGTAACCTAATTGTTCATTGACAGAGGAGTGTATAAAGAAGATGTGGTGTATATCTACAATGAAATATTGCCCAGCCATTAAAAGGAATGAAATAATGCCATCTGTAGCAACATGGATGGACCTAGAGAGTTTCATACTGAGTGAAGTAAGTCAGACAGAGAAGGAGAAATATCATATGGCATCCCTTATATGTGAAATCTAAAAAGAAATGATACAAATGAACTTACTTACAAAATAGAATGAGACTCACAGACTTAGAAAACAAACTTATGGTTGTCATAAGGAGAAAAGGATAGTTAGGGAATTTGGGATGGTCGTGTATACACTGCTATATTTCAAACGGATTACCAACAAGGACCTATTGTAGTACATGGAACTCTGCTCAACATTATGTGGATGGGAGGGGAACTGGGGGAGAATGGATACATGTACATGCATGCCTGAGCCCCTCACTGTTCACTGGAAACTATCACAACATTGTTAATCAGCTATACCTCAGTACAAAACCAAAAGTTCAAAAGAAAAAAAAAATCTAAGTTGTAAAACCTTTGTACTCACCTGTGTTTGCTTAGCCATAAATTATTTTTCATTGTTTTATGTCAGTAAAACCCCTATTATGATTCTTCATTGTTGACATCTCTTTCATTTTTCCATTTGTCTTTAACTTTCCCATATTTAAAGATTACTTCAAAAGTCCACATAATTCAAGCATTTATAAGAGAGGTTGTTACAGTCTGGAAACTCAAGAATGTTTCCTGAGTGAATAGTTGAATCTTTATTCCTGAATTTAGTGAAAGAAAGAAATTGTGCTGAGCCACTATTCTGAAAACAATCTTCCAATTTTATGGAAAGCATGTTAAAAAGACTCTAACAGGATAATAAAGGGTTATAATTATGGGCAAGTTCAACAATAGGGAAAAAACATTCAAAATCTAAGATGGAGGAAAATTATATTTAAGACATGGGAGTAAACATCATGGTAATCAGGCTTCATTCATTTAACAAATATTCATAAGTATTCACTGGGAGCCTGTTCTGTGGCAAATCACACACACACACACACACACACATGTAAGCCAACAAGCACTACTAATGAAAATATAAGAACAAATAAAAATGAATTATTTAAAGTAAGTATGAATGTATTAGTTTAGTGTCTGCCTGGAATGTGGGAGACCCAGGTTCGATCCCTGGGTCAGAAAGATCCCCTGGAGAAGGTAAATGGCAACCTATTCCAGTACTCTTGCCTGGAGAATCCCATGGAGGGAGGAGCCTGGTAGGCTATAGTCCATGCGGTCGCAAAGAGTCACACAGGCCTGAGCGACTTCATTTTCACTTTCATTATATTAGCAAAAAGTAGAACAAAAGCAATTACTAGTACATTTTTTTTGTTTGTTAGGTTCTTTGCCTTTGTTCTTAGAAGATGGTAAAAACCACTACCAAGCGTCTTTTAAACAATACTGAAAAACAAAAAATACTCTGCATGACCATGAGGAATCTAAAAATGTTTTCTTGCCTATTGGCTTTTTTCAGAATTCTTAATTTTATAGGATTATATCTCTAAGGCCATATGAGGTGAAGTTATCTTCCTTTGCTTGATGAAAACTAAAATAATGTCCATAACTTACTTTCAGAAAATCCAGATGACTTGACAAAAGGTTAATACCTCTGTATAATGAATACTTTCAACAGTCCAGAAATGGAAGAGAAATTCCTGAATCTAATAAATAATATCAATGAAAATATCAAAAATCAATATTAGTCTCTAAAGGATCACAAACAAGACAGGTAGACTATCACTGCTTCTATTCACTGTCTTCCTGAAGGGCCTGGCAACAAGCCAGGAAAGGCAATAAGATGTATTAAGTCTGAAAAGGGAGAAATAAACCATTTTTATTCATAGGTGCATGTAAAAGATGCAAAGGAGTCAATAAGCAAACTACAGACTTAGAATTAATAGGGGAATTAATACAGTCACTGCTGCTGCTGCTAAGTCGCTTCAGTCGTGTCCGACTCTGTGCGACCCCAAAGACGGCAGCCCACCAGGATCCCCCGTCCCTGGGATTCTCCAGGCAAGAACACTGGAGTGGGTTGCCATTTCCTTCTCCAAAGCATGAAAGTGAAAAGTGAAAGTGAAGTCGCTCAGTCGTGTCCAACTCTTAGCGACCCTATGGACTGCAGCCCACCAGGCTCCTCCATTCATGGGATTTTCCAGGCAAGAGTACTGGAGTGGGGTGCCATTGCCTTCTCCAATACAGTCACTAAACACAAATATAAATTTTATTTCTAGATACTAGTGAAATCATTAGAAAGTGAAATTTAAATTTCATTTATTAAATACATGGGAATTAATTTAACACAAGGTATACAGTTCTCTACCAAAAAAAAAAAAATAGTCAGGATCTGCATAAAATGGAATAACATAATACTCCATATATCAAGATGTAAATCGTCCCAAATGAATCCATAAATTCAACACAAGCCCAATCTAACTACTAGCAATGTTTTTTGGTAGACGTTGAGAAGCTAAGTCTGTAAGTTTGGTGGAAATTCAAAGACCTAAAATAAACCTTGAAAAAGAAGAAAGTTTGAATTGCATTTCCAGATATCAAAATGTATATGAAGCCCCAGTAATTAGGATAGAATGTTCTGTTGGAAAGAGGATAAAATAAAGATGAATAAGCAGGATCAAATCCAAATTAGGTCCATATGTATACATCACCAATTGATTTTCTCCAAAACTGTCTATGCAACTCTATGGGGGAAAAGATGGTCTTTCTGGGATAACAGCTAGTGTCAGTTGCTCAGTCATGTCTGATTCTTTGTGATGCTATGAACTGTAACTAGTCAGTCTCCTCTGTCCATGTGATTCTCCAGGCCAAAATACTGGAGTGGGTTGCCATGCCCTTCTCCAGGGGATCTTCCTGACCCAGGGATTGAACCCAGGTCTCCCACATAGCAAGCAGACTCTTTACCATCTCAGCCACCTGGGAAGCCCCCACCTTGTGCTGCTACCACACAAACACTAGCATGTGCTCTCAGTGATATCTTATTGTGGTTTTAATTGCATTTCTGGCAACTGGCTATTTGCATCTTTTGAAAGTATCTTGACTCCTTCCTCATAACATAAAAAAACTTAACTCTAGATGGATACATGACCTAAATGTGATCAATGAAACTATAAAACTTCTTAAAAATACAGGAGAATTTCTTTATAAGTTTGACAGCTTAGATTCCTTCCAAAGCACACATACAAACTCAATCAGAAAAGGAAAAATATTAAATTTCACTCTTTCAAAATTAAATATATCTGTTCTCAAAACACACCACCTAGAGAATGAAAACACAAATTATAGACTGGGTTAAAATATTTGTGTTATAGTGCATAAGTGCTTTGCAGTTTCTGATCTGTTAAAACATACACATTCCAGTCCAATAAGGTCTGTTTTTAGAGCCTGATTTGGTGTGGATAATGAAGTAGAAAATTTATACTTGTATAATATGAAATTTGGAGAAGGCAATGGCACCCCACTCCAGTACTCTTGCCTGGAAAATCCCATGGATGGAGGAGCCTGGTAGGCTGCAATCCATGGGGTCGCTAAGAGTCGGACACAACTGAGCAACTTCACTTTCACTTTTCACTTTCATGCATTGGAGAAGGAGATGGCAACCCACTCCAGTGTTCTTGCCTGGAGAATCCCAGGGATGGGGGAGCCTGGTGGGCTGCCGTCTATGGGGTCGCACAGAGTCGGACACGACTGACGTGACTTAGCATAGCATATCTGATAAAGGCTTCCCAGGTGGCTCAGTGGGTAAAGAATCTGCCTGAAATGCAGGAGATACAGGAGACGTGGGTTCAATCCCTGGCTTGGGAAGATCCCCTGGAGGAGGGCATGACAACCCACTCCAGTATTCTTGCCTGGAGAATCCCCATGGACACAGAAGCCTGGCAGGCTACTGTCCATAGGGTGGCAAAGAGTAGGATATGACTGAAGTGGACTGAGTGCATATGCATGCACGTATCTGATAAACAACTTGAATACAGAATAACAAACATACCTATGCATTCTAAAATGTTAAAAATAAATAATCTACAACCTAAAAATACATAAGCAAATGATGCAAAGTAGTACTCCTCAAAAGAAATCACCCAAATGACCAATAAGCTTAGGAAAATGTGTTCAACACCATTCAGTTCAGTTCAGTTCAGTTCAGTCTCTGTCATGTCTGACTCTTTGCGACCCCATGAATTACACCATGCCAGGCCTCCCTGTCCATCACCAACTCCCAGAGTTCACTCAAACTCATGTCCATCAAGTCAGTGATGCCATCCAACCATCTCATCCTCTGTTGTCCCCTTCTCCTCCTGCCCCCAATCCCTCCCAGCATCAGGATCTTTTCCAATGAGTCAACTCTTCCCATGAGGTGCCAAAATATTGGAGTTTCAGCTTTAGCATCAGGCCTTCCAATGAACACCCAGGACAGATCTCCTTTAGGATGGACTGGTTGGACCTCCTTGCAGTCAAAGGGACTCTCAAGAGTCTTCTCCAATACCACAGTTCAAAAGCATCAATTCTTCTGCATTCAGCTTTCTTCACAGTCCAACTCTCACATCCATACATGACCACTGGAAAAACCATAGCCTTGTCTAGATGGACCTTTGTTGGCAAAGTAATGTCTCTGCTTTTGAATATGCTATCTAGGTTGGTCATAACTTCCCTTCCAAGGAGTAAGCGTCTTTTAATTTCATGGCTGCAATCACCATCTGCAGTGATTTTGGAGCCCAAAAAACTAAAGTCTGACACTATTTCCACTGTTTCCCCATCTATTTCCCAGGAAGTGATGGGACTAGATGCCATGATCTTCATTTTCTGAATGTTGAGCTTTAAGCCAACTTTTTCCCTCTCCACTTTCACTTTCATCAAGAGGCTTTTTAGTTCCTCTTCACTTTCTGCCATAAGGGTGGTGTCATCTGCATATCTGAGGTTATTGATATTTCTCCCAGTAATCTTGATTCCAGCCCAGCATTTTTCATGATGCACTCTGCATATAAGTTAAATAAGCACGGTGACAATATACAGCCTTGACATACTCCTTTTCCTATTTGGAACCAGTCTGTTGTTCCATGTCCAGTTCTAACTGTTGCTTCCTGACGTGCATATAGGTTTCTCAAGAGGCAGGTCAGATGGTCTGGTATTCCCATCTCTTTCAGAATTTTCCACAGTTTATTGTGATACACACATTCAAAGGCTTTGACATAGTCAATAAAGCAGAAATAGATGTTTTTCTGCAACTCTCTTGCTTTTTCGATGATCCAGCAGATGTCAACACCATTACTCGTCAACAAATGTAAATTAAATCCACCTTGTGCTCCTTCTCTCCTCCCTGAGTCACTCAGTTTTGTCCAACTCTTTGCAGCCCCGTGGACTGTAGTTTGCCAGGCCCCTCTGTTCGTCGAGTTCTCCAGGTAAGAATACTGGAGTTGGTTGTCATTCCCTTCTCCAGAGGATCTTCCAGACCCAGGATCTAACTCAAGTCTCCCACACTGCAGGCAGAACCGTCTCAGCCACCTGGGAAGCCCCCACCTTGTGCTGCTACCACACACACACTAGACTGCACTCTTAGTGATATCTTATTGTGGTTTTAATTGTATTTCTTCAATGATTTATGATGTTGAATATATATTTTATATGCTTATTTGCTATCTGTATAGTTCTGTAGTGAAATAGCTCTTTGCCCATGGTCTAAGTGAAATGTTTTCCCTATTTAAATACTGTTTAGCTTTGAGAGTTATTTATATATTCTATATATTATTCCTTGTGGAATATATGGTTTCCAAATAATTGTTCTTCACAGTTGGTAGCTTGTCTTTTCATGCTCTTACAGTTGTTTTTCAGGGCAAAAGATCTTAATTTTGAAGTCTAGTTTGTCATTTTTAAAAAATTTTATAGACTGTTGTTTTGTTGTCAAGTCCAAAGGCTCTTGGCCCATACACATATCAAATTTTTGTCCTGTATTTTTCCCTAAAATTTTTTTATAATTTAACATTTTACATTTAAGTCTGTGATCCATTTTAAAGAATGTATGTATGAAGTGTGAGACCTGAATCAAGGTTAATTTTTCCTACCAATGGATTTCAACTTTCTCCAACACTATCTGTTGAGAGGGTTATCCTTCCTCTATTGAATTTATTTGGCGCTTTGCCAGAAAAGGTCAGTTGGGTATATTTGTGTGGATCTATTTATGGGTTCTCTGTTCATTTCCACTGAACTGTGTGTTTATCCCTGCACCAGTACCAAATAACCTCGATGACTCTAGCCTGAAATCAGATTGACTGATTGTTCTGACTTCTTATTTCTTCAAGATTTTAAAAATCATTCCAGGATCTCTCCCTGTTCATATAAATTTTAGGATAATCTTGCCTGTATTTGTTTTTTTAAATCCAGATGGATTTTAACAGGAGTTTTATAATGTGTATATAAATTAATTTGGAGAGACTTGTCATGTTTACTGCTTTGAAACTTCCAGTTTGCAAACTCATGATGTCTCTTCATCTGTCTTAATTTCTTTAATCAGTGTTTTGTAGTTTTCAGCTTAAAAATTCCGTACATGTTTTCTGTACAAAAAAGACCACTCAGGGTCTTTTTTCAAGTCATTACAAATGATATTATACTTTTCATTTTGAGGTCCACATGTCCATCGCTAATATGTAGAAATAAAATTGATTACATACATTTATCTTATTTCCTATGGTGTTGAACTCAATAGGTCTGAGAGTTTTGGGGGGTATGTTCTTTGAGATTTTCTATATAGATAATCATATTTCCTGGCATTTTAACTTCTTTTCTGGTCCAAGACTGTCTTTATATCTGCTTTCTTTATTGCACTGGTTCTGACATTTAGCTCTGTGCTGAAGGAGAGGGATGAAAGTGGATGTGCTTGCCTTGTTCCCAGTCTTAGGGAATACACAGTCTTTTGTTAGTAAGCGTACTGCTAGCTATGGAGGAAATTCCCCACTATGCCTATGTTTCTCAAAGTCTTCACCATAGTTGACTGTTGAATTTTGGCAAAAGTTTATTCTACATAGATTAATATGATGTAATTTTTCTTCTTTTATCCTGTTGATATGGTGAATTTCATCAACTTATTTTCAAATTGAAGTAATTTGCATCCTTGAAAAAATTCATTTGTGCTTGCTATATTACTCTGTTAATATAGATAAATTTTACTTGCTAGTATTTTTAAGAAACTTTATGTCTATATTCATTAAATATGTTTCTCCGCAGTTTTCTGTTATGATCTTTGTCTGATTTTAATTTCAGGGTAACTCTAACTTCATAAAATGAGTGATGAATTCTTTTCTCCTTTTTTTTTTTTGTAAGAAATAGTGTATAATTCATGCTAATACTTCAAAAGATTGGTAGAATTATCTAGTAATACTGTCTGAGTCCAGGGATTTTTTTTTATTATTGAAAATTCAGTTTCTTCATAGATATCGTGACTTCAGCTTTCTCTGGCCCCTGCCCTGAGGAGAGATGTAGAGGAGCGACCCCTGGAGCCCACAGTGAGGTTTGGGGACAGACAGCAGGTGCTTCCAGAGTGCTGTGCCCTGCACAGAAGTAGGTTCCTACATCTGAGAGCTGGGCAGCCACGAGGTGGAGGGAGCCGTGCTTTCTGGTCTCTCCAAGCCGACCTGTCAGTCTCTGCTCCGTCTTCACTTCTCCATCCTTAGCTAATATCATCAAGAGGACAGGACTTCCCCCAGGCCTCTGCTTATACCACTGTAATCTGTAAACAGTGCTTGAGGAATTGCAGTACGTGGTGAAGTTCTCTCCTTCTTGTAGAGGCAAGAATTGAGGAATTTGACTTATCTGTTGTCCGTTCACTTCTGTTGAGAAAACAGTGAGAAGTATCAGAGAAAGTCGAATCAGATGTCTGTTCTCCCAGCTCCAACGGTCTCTCTCGTTCTTCTTGTGTATTTTTCTCCTTTCCATGTCTCCCTGCCCAACTCCCTCCATCTTTCCACTTTTTAGTTTCTGAGTTTTTCTCAACATCCTGCTCTCTATCATAAAACCTCATTCCTGTGTACGAGACTGCAAAAGAGACACCGATGTATAGATCAGTCTTATGGACTCTGTGGGAGAGGGAGAGGGTGGGGAGATTTGGGAGAATAGCATTGAAACATGTATAATATCATGTATGAAACGAGTCGCCAGTCCAGGTTCGATACACGGTACTGGATGCTTGGGGCTGGTGCACTGGGACGACCCAGAGGGAGGGTTGGGGAGGGAGGAGGGAGGAGGGTTCAGGATGGGGAATGCGGGTATACCTGTGGCGGATTCATCTCGATATTTGGCAAAACTAATACAATATTGTAAAGTTTAAAAATAAAATAAAATTTAAAAATAAATAAATAAAAATAAAACCTCATTCCTATAGTTTCCTGCAGATAATATTTCACTGTGCAGAATTCCCTGGAAGCAATCAGGGAAATCCCAAACTCACGTGGTATTACCATCCATAAGATCAACACTGGTGCTATGAGCAGCATTTCCCTCTTCTCCCTTGTCAGGAAGAGTTGCTGAATCTGCCTGCTCCTAAAGGGTTTCCCTTGTACAAGCTTTTCCAGCCCCACACACGTTTCTGTGGTCTACACTGCCTTCTGCAAAGAAAAGAGAAAGGAGTGACTGCCATTTGAGACAGCCAATCAGACTTACCCCTATTTTACTCACACATCTTAAAAAGCAGGGCGGGTTTGCCGATGCTGCTCCCCTGTGGCTGGATCTAAAATTGCTGACTTTATAAACAATTCTTCACAGAATGCTTTCTAGTTTAAGTGGTATGTATGTTTGTCAAAGCTTGAAAAGAAAGAGTTTACTCAAGCTGATATTGTTTAGGAAGGAAAAATTCGCCTTTTAAAATGGGATTTTTAAAATTTAAAACTAGGGCATCAGGGGAAACAATGGAAACATTGAGAGACTATTTTAGGGGGCTCCAAAATCACTGCAGATGGTGTCTGCAGCCATGAAATTAAAAGACCTTTGCTCCTTGGAAGCAAAGCTATGACCAACCTAGACAGCATATTAAAAAGCAGAGACATTACTTTGCCAACAAAGGTCCATCTAGTCAAAGCTATGGTTTTTCCAGTAGTCATGTATAGATGTGAGAGTTGAACTATAAAGAAAGCTGAGTGCCAAAGAATTGATGCTTTTGAATTGTGGTGTTGGAGAAGACTCTTGAGCATCCTTTGGACTGCAAGGAGATCCAACCAGTCCATCCTAAAGGAAATCAGTCCTAAATAGTCATTGGAAGGACTGATGCTGAAGCTGAAACTCCAATACTTTGGCCACCTGATGGGAAGAGCTAACTCATTGGAAAAGACCTTGATGCTGGGAAAGATTGAAGGTGGGAAGAGAAGGGGATGACAGAGGATGAGATGGTTAGATGGCATCACCAACTCGATGGACATGAGTTTGAGTAAGCTCCATGTGTTGGTGATGGACAGGGAAGACTGGCACACTGCAGTCCATGGGGTCACAAAGAGTCGGACATGACTGAGCAACTGAACTGAACTGAACTGAAGGCATCAGGAGGAAATAAAATGTATCATTTCGCATTTCCAGTTTCATCAGAATCATACATGTGTGTCTCTGCATGTACTAATAGAATGCATTAGATTATAGACAGTTGAAGAGGTATAGAAAAAACTCATAATTTATTGTTAGACAACCTAAGATTATGAAATGGAAGATAATAAGTACCTATTTTTCTGTTATACAGATTATTCTGGTTGTGAATTTTACAACTTGGAGCTCATATTTATTGTCCCACTGTGTTATTGTACCACATACCAGTGATTTTTAAAAATCAGTATAATTTTACAGGAAGCCTTATCTATCAGATATGACTTTCTCTAAGACTTCCTTAAGCAAAACTCTCAGATAGAATACATTTGTATGGCTCCACAGAATTTGTCGCTTATCACAGCACTTAGCAGCCCATAGTATGATCTGTTAAATGAGGGGGCTGGCCTCATGATCTAGAGGGTGTGTACTGGATCACCTTCAAGAACTGAGCTCTCCTATACAGCAGCTACTGGCCACATGAGGCTACTTAAATTTAAATTAATTGAACTTAAATACTATTAAAATTTTAGTTCCTCAATCATACTGGCCATGTAACAAGGGCTAAGTACCCACACCTGACCAGAGACTATCAAATAGTGCAGATATAGGGCGTTTCCACCATCTCATAAAATTCCACTGAATGGTGATTCTCTACAATGTAGGGTCTATGAAAACAAGGAACTTTGCCTGTTTGGTGTCACAATTAAAGGCCTAGATATGTGGTATGCACTTAATGTTTGTATATTAACATCACCATGTCCCCAGAAACTACTTGAATACCTGATAAATAGTAGATATTCAAGTATTTGTAGTATAACAAATAAATGGATGTGTCTGCATGTGTGAGAGCTTGAACTCAAAATATTCCAAAGATCAGTTTAAAAACACCCTTCCATGACAGTAATCTGGAGTTGCTTGTAGCTATTTAGAAATGTTGCTTTTGGAAAATTGTGTTAAAACTCCAGTCTGTCATAACAAGTTATCACAGATTTGATGGCTCTTAAAAAAAAAGTGGTTCCCTTACAATCTGGAAGGGCTTCCTTGGTAGCTCAGTTGGTAAAGAATCTGCCTGCAGTGCAGGAGGCCTGGGTTCAGTCTCTGGGTTGGGAAGATTCCCTGGATAAGGAAATGGCAACCCACTCAGTATTCTTGCCTGGAAAATCCCATGGACAGAGGAGTCTGGTGGGCTACAGTCCATGGGGCTGCAAGAGTTTTAGCGACTAAACCAATCTAGAGGCCAGAAGTCTGAGACAAGGTGTCAACAGAAACATACTCCTTCTGAATGTTCTAGAAGGGAGTTCTTCAGTGCCTCTTCTAGCTTTAGGTGACTCCAAGTGTTCCTTCACTTGTGACTGTATACCTCCAACCTCCTCCTCCATCGAGAAGACCTCACAAGGCTTTCTCACCTGTGTGTTTCTTAAAAGAAAAATTGTCACTGGATTTAGGCCCTACCTGAATAGTCCAGGATGACCTTATCTTTCTATCCTTAACTTTGTTTACTTTTACAAAGTCTCTTTGTCCAAATAAGTCACATTCACAGTTTCTGTGATTAGGATGTGGGCTTATCATTTGGGAGCCAGCTGTCCATCCCACTATAGGGTTTTTAATGTCTTTGCAGAATTGTCATGAAAATATATGAATGACAGAAATCTCAGCATTTCTTTCAGAGTCAAAAGTGAATCTGAATCTGAATTACTGCATAATATGGAAAGAGAGAGAGAAGCAAGTTTAGGATGGCTGGAAAATGAAAATACCATGAGATAACAAAGTTTTTTGAAATGCACACTGTTGGGACAAGTTTTTCTTCTCAGGCATGTGGGATTTGGACACCAAAATGAAGACAAATCTAGCAATGCTATGTTAACGAAGGCTTCTGCCCCATCCTAAAAGAGCAAGGGGTCTGGAGAGCACTTGGGGTTGCTTTTAAAGTTCCCTGATCTTCATGCAGATCAAGAGCCCTGCTGCAGTTCACACAGAAGGATGCAAACCAAGACAGAATAGTCACCCACTGGAGAAGGTTGCCCTTTCCCAACTCACACCATTATATTTACTGTATGTTATCTCTGGATCTTGGGGTGAGAAATAGAAATTTGTTAAACGAAGAGAAAGAGACCTAGCTTTGCTTTGGTCTATGGACAAAAAGGGATCTCAAGATGCTTAGTAGGAAATGACTCTGCAGAATACATGTATAAGATAGCCCTTATTCGCTAATATTCTTGTCAAAGCAGTTTTAAAAGAGGACCAGATAGAAGAATATTTATAATAAACTGTTACAATTATTATCCTATGAGATTTTAGATAAGAAACAGTGTGGCCTGAACTGATCATGAATAATTAATACACATGTTCATTTTCACAATTACATGAAAAATTCGTTCTAGCCAAAGAGGACAGCATCTGTAAAGTCTCTGAATTAGGAAAGAGCTTAATATGTCTATAAATGGTTAGAATTTTAAAGTGGTAGATGTACATTAGGGAGTATGTGGTGGAAAAGAGGGAATGACAAAACTGGAACTAATTTAGGGGAAAACTGTACATTGTCTTTATATCTTAATATAGAATTTTATCTTTATATCTTCTAATGGTTCCTCATTACCCAAAGATGAACAGGAAGTGATACGATTGTACGTACATTTTATAATAACTCTATGGTCATGTTCAGTTCAGTTCAGTTTAGTCACGCAGTCATGTCGACTCTTTGCTACCCCATGAACCGCAGCACGCCAGGCCTCCCTGTCCATCACCAACTCCCGGAGTTCACTCAGACTCACGTCCATCGAGTCAGTGATGCCATCCAGCCATCTCATCCTCTGTCATCCCCTTCTCCTCCTGCCCCCAGTCCCTCCCAGCATCAGAGTCTTTTCCAGTGAGTCAACTCTTCACATGAGGTGGCCAAAGTACTGGAGTTTCAGCTTTAACATCATTCCTTCCAAAGAAATGCCAGGGCTGATCTCCTTCAGAATGCACTGGTTGAACCTCCTTGTAGTCCAAGGGACTCTCAAGAGTCTTCTCCAACACCACAGTTCAAAAGCATCAATTTTTAGGTGCTCAGCTTTCTTCACAGTCCAACTCTCACATCCATACATGACTACTGGAAAAACCATAGCCTTGACTAGAGAGACCTTTGTTGGCAAAGTAATGTATCTGCTTTTGAATATGCTATCTAGGTTGGTCATAACTTTTCTTCCAAGGAGTAAGCATCTTTTAATTTCATGGCTGCAGTCACCATTTGCAGTGATTTTGGAGGCAAAAAAAAAATAAAGTCTGACACTGTTTCCACTATTTCCCCATCTATTGCCCATGAAGTGATGGGACCAGATGCCATGATCTTCATTTTCTGAATGTTGAGATTTAAGCCAACTTTTTCACTCTTCTCTTTCACCTTCATCAAGAGGCTTTTTAGTTCCTCTTCACTTTCTGCCATAAGGGTGGTGTCATCTGCATATCTGAGGTTATTGATATGTATACATTAATTATTTTTAAATCCCCTGTCTCATTTGCTTGCCTGTAGTAACATAAAATGTGCTGCTGCTGCTGCTAAATCGCTTCAGTCATGTCGGACTCTGTGCGACCCCATAGACGGCAGCCCACCAGGCTCCCCCGTCCCTGGGGTTCTCCAGGCAAGAACACTGAGTGGGTTGCCATGTCCTTCTCCAATGCATGAAAATGAAAAGTGAAAGTGAAGTTGCTCAGTCGTGTCCGACTCTTAGCGACCCTATGGACTGCAGACTGCTAGGTACCTTGTTCCATGGGATTTTCCAGGCAAGAGTACTGGAGTAGGGTGCCATTGCCTTCTCCAATAAAATGTGCTAATTTAAGTTAATCTTATATCTCATTGTATCTCAGTTATTAAGATTCAGGATTCAATGCAAGAGTGTGATTCAGCTAGAAGAGAAAAGAACATCATCCAAAAAATGGATAAATGAACTTGGTATAATCTTTGCAGGAGGGAGTTAACTTATATTGGTTGCATGAGGAGTTATTGCATCATATCAGCAGGAAGAATAGTTTTCCTGATGACTTTATGACAAAGTTGTGTTGTTAAAAGAGGTACTGATGGATGCCTAGTTAACAAATCAATTAAATAGTTAAGCTATTGCAGTAACTTTGTACTGCCCCAACCTAACTATCTAGAAATCAATTTGGAAGATACTTGTCATGAAGTAGCCATATTTTTATATTCTGCTGGTTGGTGCAGGGCTCCAGGCACTGTGGCAACTCACACATGTTGCTGCTGATCAACTGCATCATCTTATTGATGACACACAACTCTTCCACTTCGCACCAGATCTCCAAATCTTCTGTTTATCCTGGGCCAAGTATGCATGTAACAGCAGGTGACACTCTTCTCAAGGTCCCTCATTCTTGTGAGACACTAAAGGAGGTAAGAGACAAGTTTTAGTGTGTTATGCAGGTTCTATTATCCTCATGGTTCTAGTATGTCCTTATGAGTCACAGTTCCTCCATGCTTTTGTCTGCACCCAACTATCCCTCAAATGTTACTCTTGCTGGCTACCAGAGAATTCAGTCTCAACACCAGATACAAAGATAACAGCTTTGTATAGACTCCTCCAGCTCTAGCAATAGCCTGAATTCTAATCTCAATAACTGATCTCCTATTCGACACCATTAGTGGTTCTGCTTTTCTGATTGTAACTTCAGTGACACAAAGTCTAAGAGGAAAGGACTAAGGAAATGATTTTCATGATGATTCCAGATAACTATGACTAGACCCATGTTTGTCACATGAGGGTCTTTAGGTGAAGCTGCCTCTTTGATGTATTATGGGGCAAGTATTCAACTTTAGACAACACATGTTCCGTATAATTGTTTGAAAGTCAAAAATTCAACACCAAGAATGTATTAGTAGAAAGTTACTCTGAACACCTGTTTCCAAAAGACATGGAAGGAGTTTTTGTTTAGAATTAAATCCTCTGATCCAGACCACAGATGAAGTAACCACAGGATTACCATTTCTTGTCTGAGGTCTGCAGGTGTGCATTTCAGCTGGGGTCCTGCAGCAGGAGGGCTCTCTCTTATTACACTCTGGGGTTTTTGTACAGCTTTTCCCATTACTTCAAGCACTGTGAGTTCCCGGACTGCACAAAAGTACTTTGCAGAGTCTTCCAGCTGTAAGGCTGAAATGGTAAGGCTGATGGAGTTCTGTGCTTTCTGAAGGTTTACAGAGTAGCGGCCATTCCTTGCATTTGGGCCAAGAGATTCCTGACGAATAAGGAAAGTCATCTCTCCACTGGGAAGCTGCTTGTACCAAAAAAAGTAGTGCGTGTACCCACTGTGACTTAATTCATACTGACATTTCAGAATGACAGATTGCCCTATTTGACTGGTTATGTATGGCTGGTCTTGAATAACTTTCTGGGCCACACCAGATCCTGTGGAAAAAAACAGAAAACCGAGCTGAAGTAGTGAACAAAATAATGTAGGAATTAGGCTAATTTGGCACCCAAAGAAAATCCAAATTGAAATCATAATAAATATGCTTTTCCCCAACCCTCCTTTTCTCCCCAAGTCCCTGTGAAGCTCCACGGGTCTGTGTGCAGGCCTTTCACCCCAGACACTCAGACCCATGCTTGGAAACATCCCTACCAGAGAAGGTGACGGCCAGGAACACCCAGAGCTGACTGGAGAGTGGCATGAGGCATGGATTCCCCCGCACAAATGTGCTCAGTTCTGCCTCAAGCTGAGAGTTCAATGTCTTTGAATGCCTGGCAGCACATATACATAGTACCCAGTACCTGTGTGACTCCCCCCAACAGGAAGTAGGAGTCATCATGTTTATAGACCACGTGGTCTGTGCACAGATGAGAAAAAGTCTGACTCACCACAAACCTTTATTTTGTCTACTTGTCTTTCTCTGGTCATGAATTACCTGGTCACTAATGACCTATGCATATCTGAAAGGGACCTGAAAAAAGTAATCCTCATGAAAGGTTTGAGTTGAGGAGAACTGAAGAATAAACAAGTTGACATACATTGGTAATTATTCAGCAGAATAACTTTACCAGCCCATTTAAAACATAATTTAGTTTTATGAACCCTTATAATCTATTTACAGTCATCGTTTAGCCTATGCCTCCTTTCCTCCATCCAGAGTCTAATGACTCTTTTAAGAAACTCATATACCTTCAGCTTTCTTAATGAAAGGCAGTCTTATTGAAATAGTTAATATATCTCTTGTTTGCTGGGTTCTAGGGCTCTAGTTAGGTTTTCCTGTACATACATTACTTTAAGATCAACACTAACAAATCAGTCCCTCTGACTTTCAGAATCTATTCTGTTATCTATGTTTTTATGAAATTATAACAGGAATAAAATATTTTTGTACAGCTTTTCCCATTATTTCAAGTACTGTGAGTTCCCAGACTGCACAAAAGTATTTTGTGGAGTCTTCCAGCTGTAAGGCTGACATTGAGTCTTACTTATTAGACTCTGAGAAGGATCAGGGGATTCAGACCTGCTGCCTCCTAAACTAGAATCATACTTCTTAGATCATGTGTCTTAGAGTTGTCCTCATGTCACGTTTTCTATGTCATTGGCCCAAAGAGTTCAGTCTCACTTGTTAGTGGCTCGTTATTTTTCTCTTTGTAAAATAAAGTCAATAGAAGCATGCCAGATCTTTCTGTGACACAATGTTATAATGCACTCCTGCCAAACTTGGTATCTACAGGCTGCAGACACTTAGTACCTGTCAATACCACAGAAGCTGGTGACTGAAGTTCTGTATACTGTTACAAGATCATGTAGAATATAACTGTCAATCTTCCATCTGGTTTCTTTGTTTTAATGGAAGAATTAACATAAAATAGTCAAAAGCAAATAGACAAATAGAAAGGAAAGTACAGACAAGTTCTCTAAAACAGTGCCAATCCTTTAATTTTAGGACAAGATAACTAGTGATGCAGGAGTAAAAGTGTATATTTAGTTGAGATGTCTACTCCCCTGTCTCATTTCACCTCGGAGTGCTGACAGGCAGCTGATGCCCTGGTTAGCAATTATTTATAACTAAGAAGAGACCATGGATGCCCACAGCAGCCTATGCAGTAGCATGATAAAATGAATATATATATATATATATATATATATATATATAAACAGAATAATTACAGATATAAATATAAATAAATTGATATTGATAAATTTTTATCAAAACACAGAACTTACTCTGATTTTACAGGCACTTTTTTTGATGCATAACTCTATAAAATTTTATCACATGTGTGGGTTCCTGTAACTGTCACAGAAATCACAATACAGAACTTCCATCACTCTAAAAATTGTCCCTTTGCACACGTTCTCACCCCTGCAATCCCTGATCACCCCTGGCAACTACTGATCTCCCTTTCATTTCTATATTTTTCCTTTTAAGAATGTCATGTAAGCAGAATCATACCTTATGTGTGGAATCATTATGGATCATAACCATACTATCCAATGTGTTATACATCAAGCAGCCTTCTGAGATAGACTTTTTTCCACTCAGCATAACACTCTTGAGATCAGTGTAGCTTATTGCATGTCTCAGTAGTCTGTTCCTTTTAATCACTACAGACTTTTCTCAACTAAGGATGGTTTGACTTGTGCTTATTGACTTTCTGGTGGTGAGAAAGCCATATGCATTCGGTTGAGAGCATACTTTGAATTTTGATGTTTTCCTGGGCTAGCACCATGCAGCATGATATTCTCAGGTGATGCTGGGGGTGAGCTGAGCTTCTAGTCAGCCCCAGAATCAGGATATAAACAACCTTTCTGTACCCATACAACCTTTCTGTTTTTCACTCTCAGCTCAGCAGTCAATAAATTACATGAGATTTTTCTATACTTTACTATAAAATAAACTTTGTGTTAGACGATTTTTCCCAACTGTAAATTAATGTAACTGTTGAGCATAATAAAGCTAAAATAAGATGTTCAGAGGGTTAGATGTAGTAAATGCTTTTTTCTCCTTAATACAATATTTTCAACTTACAAATGTTTATTAGAATGTAACTCCATCATAAGTTGAGGAAGATCTATAAATAATATGTCTGTTTATTCATCAGTTTACCCAGTGAAGATATTTCCAGTTTGGGGCCATCACAAATAGAGCTACCATGAATATTCATCTACAGATTTTTGTATGAACATAAGTTTTTTATTTCTCAGGCATTATACCACAAGTGTGATTGGTGAGTTGTAAGGAAAGTGGATATTTAATTTTATATGAAACTGATGTACCGTCTTCTAGAATGACTGTACCATTTACCCACCAGCAATGCATGAGTGATCCAATTTCTCTGCATCGTTGCCAGAACTTGGTATTGTCAGTACTTTTAGTTTTAGCCTTTATGACAGTTGTGGAGTGCTATCTCATTGTGTCTCTAATTTACATTTCCCTAACTGCTATTGATGTTGTTCTGAATACCACTCTTTTGGTGGAAATATAGTCTGCAAACATTTCCTGCCATTCAGTGGTTTGTCTTTTTCATTCTTTTAATAGTAACTTTCACAGAGCAATCGTTTTTCATTTTAATGAAATCTAAGTTATTTTTATGGATTGTGCTTTTGGTGTCCTGTCAAAAAATTTTTTTTGCCTAACCTTACTTTATAAAGATTTTCTCTTCTGGCTTCTTCTAAAATATTTATAGTTTTACATTTGAATATATGATCCATTTTGAGACTGAATTCAATGTTTTATATAAGGTGTGAGATTTAGGTCAAGTTCCAATTATTTGTGTATAAATATCCAATTGTCCCAGTATCATTTCCTGATAAAACTGTCCTCTGTTCAAATGTCTTTGCACTTTTGTCAAAAAAATCAATTTTCCCCACTTGTATGGGTTGACTTCTATGCTCTTATCTCAGTGACATGAATTTGCCAATGATTTTTTAATTATCCTTTTAGCATCTGTAGCATGGTTTCCTTTTTCATTCCTTATATTCATAATTTATGCTTTTGCTTTTTTTCCCTTGATACTTCTACCTAAAAACAGATCAATTTTATTAACCAGCTTTCTCCCTTTGTGAGTCTACTTCTATGGTGTTACTCAGTGGCAAAAATTTATTAATTATATTGCTTTATTACCATTTTCACACTGCAAATCTGCATATGATTTTTTCATGTGTATAATACATGTTTTCTTTTATTATATTTATTATTCCCTTGATGATTCAAGCTAGGAATAGATCAGTGTTACTACTCATATTAAGAAAATTAACTATATTTAATGGTTATTTCTATTGTTTGCTTTAGAGTTCACCAATCTGAATTTTTAATTTTATCCTTCTTTTAGATTATATTGGGTTTTATTTGTTCTTTTTCTCTTCTTTTGTTGAAAGGTTAGATAATTTTTTTCAACCATTTTTCTTTGGTATTCAGTTCAGTTCAGTACAGTCACTCAGTCATATCCAACTCCTTGTGACCCCATGAACTGCAGCGCACCAGGCCTCCCTGTCCATCACCAATTCAGAGTCCACCCAAATCCATGTCCATGGAGTCAGTGACGCCATCTAACCATCTCATCCTCTGTTGTCCCCTTCTCCTCCCGCCCTCAATCCTTCCCAGCATCAGGGTCTTCCCAAATGGGTTAGCTCTTCACATCAGGTGGCCAAAGTATTGGAGTTTCAGCTTCAACATCAGTCCTTCCAATGAACACCCAGAACTGATCTCCTTTAGGATGGACTGGTTGGACCTCCTTGCAGTCCAAGGGACTCTCAAGAGTCTTCCCCTACACCACTGTTCAAAAGCATCAATTCTTCAGTGCTCAGCTTTCTTTGTAGTCCAACTCTCACATCCATACATGACCACTGGAAAAACCATAGCCTTGACTAGATGAACCTTTGTTGGCAAATTAATGTCTCTGCTTTTCAACATGCTGTCTAGATTGGTCATAACTTTCCTTCCAAGGAGAAAGCACCTTTTAATTTCATAGCTACACTCACCATCTGCAGTGATTTTGGAGCCCAAAAAATAAAGTCAGCACTGTTTCCACTCTTTCCCCATCTATTTGCCATGAAGTGATGGGACTGGATGCCATGATCTTCATTTTCTGAATGTTGAGCTTTAAGCCAACTTTTTCACTCTCCTCTTTCACTTTCATCAAGAGGCTCTTTAGTTCTTCTTCACTTTCTGCCATAAGGGTGGTGTCATCTGTATATCTGAGGTTATTGATATTTCTCCCGGCAATCTGGATTCCAGCTTGTGCTTCCTCCAGTCCAGCGTTTCTCATGATGTACTCTTCATAGAAGTTAAATAAGCAGGGTGACAATATACAGCCTTTACGTACTCCTTTTCCTATTTGGAACCAGTCTGTTGTTCCATGTCCAGTTCTAACTGTTGCTTCCTGAGCTGCATACGGGTTTCTCAAGAGGCAGGTCAGGTGGTCTGGTATTCCCATCTCTTGAAGAATTTTCCACAGTTTATTGTGATCCACACTGTCAAAGGCTTTGGCATAGTCAATAAAGCAGAAATAGATGTTTTTCTGGAACTCTCTTGCTTTTTTGATGATCCAATGAATGTTGGCAATTTGATCTCTGGTTCCTCTGTCTTTTCTAAAACCAGCTTGAACATCTGGGAGTTCACGTTTCATGTATTGCTAAAGCCTGGCTTGGAGAATTTTAAGCATTACTTCACTAGCGTGTGAGATGAGTGCAATTGTGCGGTAGTTTGAGCATTCTTTGGCATTGCCTTTCTTTGGGATTGGAATGAAAACTGATCTTTTCCAGTCCTGTGGCCACTGCTGAGTTTTCCAAATTTGCTGGCATATTGAGTACAGCACTTTACAAAGTACTTAAAAAAGATAAATTTCCTTCTATGTATTATTTTAGCTGTGCCTCATACATATGTATATGTTTGTGTTCTCTCTATATTTTCTTTCAAATACTTTTTAATAGTCATTGTAACTGCTTCTTAAACATACATATGAGTTGTTTTAAATTTAGTGCCAAATTTCCAAATGTTTGGGAGTTTTTAGAGATATCTTTTCACAGTTGATTTTCTATATCAACTCCATTTTGGTGAAAGAATAAATAATGTATAATTTCAATTTTCTTATATTAAGACTTTTTATGCACAAACAAACCGTGTGTGTCTGTGTGTATATTTCATCTGCACTTCAGGATGTGTCTGGAGCCTCGGCTGCAGGTTTGGGTACAGGCTGCAGGTGTCTGGGGAGCACTGTGCACTTGCTGCACAGAAGTAGGTGGCTGAGTCTCCAGGCTGGCAAGTTGCAATGTGCAATGAGAGCTGTTTTGCACTCGTATTGAGAAAAACTGTGAGTCTTCCATCCTTCATTTCATTCACAACTGAACGTATGGCTATCAAGAATGCAGGGCCTTTACCAGGATATTGCTGGTACCATGGGAATTAGTCACATGCACTCTTCTCATAACTACAGTTCAGAATGGAAATCTCTCCTTCCTGGACTGTCAAAGGTTGAGGGCTCTGTTTCACCTGCTCTTGGTCACTTTTTTCCTTCTGTTGTCCACTCACCCCTGCTTAAAGAGATAAAAAGTCATTAGGTCCACAAACTGATATTTCCTTCTTAAAGTTTCTATCTGCATGAATTTGTCAATACTCCAATTTTCTCATTCCCCCAAATTATGAAATATCCTAGGGTTTCTCCATCATAACTCACAGTCTACTTGAAGACACAGAATTAAGAATGATGCTTCCAATATCTTGTCCATTGTTCCTGGCACCAAAGTTCAATGACAGCTCTGGTTCTTCTTCTCGTCTCCTCAGCCAGCTAGAACTCTGACTTAAGATTCACATGAATTTTAATTCTTTCAAGAGGCCCCACCTTCTCAAAAGTACTTTCAACTAAAGCTATTTTTTTCATGGCAAGCACTTCTCAATTTTCTCTATCTTAGACTTGCTGAAAATTACTTTCATTGAAAAGCAGAAATCCCCTCCTTATACATGGAATATGATTAGTTTAGAATTTCTCTCCTCTATTCCTCATCTTTTCCTTCACATTTCCAAGAAGGTTAAAAATGATGTAGCAGGAAAACTTGATATCTTAACAGGGATTACATTATTTTACAATGGAGAAGAGAGGGACTCCCATGAAATCACAAGATGAGCATTTCTCTTTTTTTTAATTACAAATACAAATCAAAGTCTATTGAAGATATCAGTTCAGTCACTCAGTCATGTCCATCTCATTGTGACCCCATGGACTGCAGCACACCAGGCCTCCCTGTCCATCACCAACTTCTGGAATTCACTCAAACTCATGTCCATTGAGTCGGTGATACCATCCAACCACCTCATCCTCTGTTGTCTCCTTTTCCTCCTGCCTTCAATCTTTCCCAGCATCAGGATCTTTTCAAATGAGTCAATTCTTTGCATCAGGTGGCCAAAGTATTGGAGTTTTAGCTTCAACATCAGGAATTCAGGACTGATTTCCTTTAGAATGGACTGGTTGGATCTCCTTGAAGTCCAATGGACTCTCAAGAGTCTTCACTAACACCACAGTTCAAAAGCATCAATTCTTGGGTGCTCAGCTTTCTTTATAGTCCAACTCTCACATCCATACATGACTACCAGGAAAACCACAGTCTTGGCTAGACAGACCTTTGTTGGCAAGTTAATGGCTCTGATTTTTAAAATTCTGTCTAGGTTGCTCATAACTTTTCTTCCAAGGAGTAAGCATCTTTTAATTTCATGGCTGCAGTCACCATCTGCAGTGATTTCGGAGCCCCCAAAAATAAACTCTGACACTGTTTCCACATCTATTTGTAAAGTTAAAATAAATAAGGAGCACATGTTTTTGTGCCCAGAATTTTGTCTCTGTATATGATGTCATCTCAATCAAAGAAAACATCATTACAGTCCAACAGGAGAAATAATAAAAATTCTCATTCCTCAGTCTAATCTCATCTACTCCATCATTCAAAGGGGAACTTTTATTGTTTGTTAGACTTCTGATATGTTTTCTTTTTCATTTATTCATTCATGAATGAAATCTCAATATATATTTAATGAGTGCTGCTAAGTGACTCAGAGAAGGCAATTGCACCCCACTCCAGTACTCTTGCCTGGAAAATCCCATGGGCGGAGGACCCTGGAGGCTGCTGTCCATGGGGTCATGAAGAGTCAGACGACTGAGAGACTTCAGTTTCACTTTTCACTTTCATGCATTGGAAAAGGAAATGGCAACCCACTCCAGTGTTCTTGCCTGGAGAATCCCAGGGACGGGGGAGCCTGGTGGGCTGCAGTCTATGGGGTCTCACAGAGTCAGACACGACTGAAGTGACTTAGCAGCAGCAGCAGCTAAGTGACTACTTAATATTCAATACTTGTATCTCAAGAAGGAAAGAGATAGTTCCCATCTTCAGTCAACTGAGGCCCAGTACTCAAGTACAATCAGATAAAAGCTACTAAGGAGAAATGTGTATCTCTAAGATATGACAAAGAAAAAAGCAATAAACTCTGCTTCTCAACTCAGCCAGATAACAATTTTAATGGAGGTGATACTTGAACTGGAACTTACACCACTACTACATTTCCCATAAAGATGGAGGACATGAACTCTAGGCACAGATTAACTCAGTGTGGTATATATTTATATCAGAGAAGCTAAATGTGGCCGTATCCTTGAGGACAACATGTATCATTAAGAGAAGTGTTGATTTTAAAACCCATATTTTCAAACTATTAGACTACAATATATATAGATACTACCTAGGTAGAGGGATGAATAGATAGAAACATACATACATTCATACATGATTGATAGATGTAAATGGAACCATAATAGGAGATAATAATTTAGTAGATTTTTAAGGGATCCTTTATGGCTACTTGAAGAATATGTGTTTGTGGGACAAGCATTACAGTAATCTCTGAAGCAGCATTGCCCCTTTGTGGCCATAGAAAAAAGTTACCCAGAAAAAATATATATAGCTTCTTAAAAATTCATGTTCATCACCTATGAACATCAATCAGAGCACTGAAATAAGTAACCAAGTCTTCATCTTGAACCAGTGATTTCCTGAGACAGAAGGAGATTTTGCCTTGTTGAAATATTGACCCTCAGACTGAGTCAGTGTAAGGAGCTGTCTTTCTTCCTGTAATGGCAACATCAAAATACTGAAGAGATCATGTCTTTAAATAGATTCTAAATTAATACTGCTTAATATTGCTTAATACACACTTAATACTGCTGTCTTTTTATTTTTTGTTTGCACACTGATGACATGAGTTTAGCTTGTTTTTGTTTTTGCATTATTTATTGAATCTATTATTAAGACAGCAACTGTACAGAAATATTTAAGACCCCAACAGAATGAAACAATAAGCAAGTGAACTAGAGCTATTTTTAAGACCCTTTGTAATCATACATCATGATCATCTAGGATTTATTCCAGGCATGCAAGGATGATTCAGTATCCTCAGATAAATCAATGTGATACACCGGAACAACAGAATGAAAGATAAAAACCACATAGTTACTTCAGGAGATGCAGAAAAAGCATCTGACAAAATTCAATATCCACTCATGATAAAAGCTCTCAATAAACTTGATATGGGGAAAAAATACTTCAAAATAATGAAGGTTATTTATGACAAACCAACAGCTAACATCACAATCAATTGTTAAAAAAAAAAAATTAGGGGAGGAGCCAAGATGGCGTAGGAGTAGGATGGGGAGAACACTTTCTCCCCCACAAATTCATCAAAAGAACATTTAAATGCTAAGTAAACTCCACAAAAACAACTTCTGAATGCCGGCAGAGGACATCAGGCACCCAGAAAAGCAACCCAAGTCTTTGAAAGGAGGTAGGAAAAAATATAAAAGACAAAAAAAGAGACAAAAGAGGGAGGGATGGAGTTCCGTCCCAGGAAGGGAGTCTTAAAAAGAGAGAAGTTTCCAAACACCAGGAAACCTTCTCACTGCCGAATCTGTGCCGAGCTTTGGAAGCACAGAGGGCAACATAACAGGGAGGAAAAATAAATAAACAATTAAAACCCACAGATTGCAAGCCCTGTGGTAACTCCCCCAGCAGAGAAGCAGCGCAGACGCCTGCACACACCATTAGCAAGTGGGGGCTGGGCAGGGAGGCGCGGCGTGGGCTGTATCGCTTAGAGTAAGAATCTGGCCTGAATACCCTGAGCACTATCTGAGCAAAATAATTTGGGCTAGGAAACCAGAATGTGGGATATCTACCACCTGAAAAGCCAGCCCTAACCTAAGACACCACCAAGCCCGCACATGGAACAAAGAACTGAACAGAGATACCAGCTGCAGACCTTCCCCCTCCGGTGACAGGCAGCCAGAACCAGAAGGGGGCAATCACAGCCCCAGAGAGACATTATCTATAAAACTGTAAGCAGGCTTCTTTGCTAACTAAAACTTCTTGGGGGTCTGGATGGTCAACATCTGCCTGAGAAGGTGGGCCAGTTGTACACCTAGATAACTGAGCGGCAGGGAGGCAATAAGTCGCAGCAATCGCGCTCGCCAAACACGTCATCACATGAGCTGCTCGGACCTGGGAAGGGCACAAAATGCAGGCCCAACTGAGTCTGTGTTTCTGAGGACTACCCGAGTGCCTGAACCTGAGCGGCTTGGACCTGGGAGGTGCAGGCAGCCCAGGGCCGGCCACGGATAGTTCCCGGCGGAGCAACCTAGAGCCTGAGCAGTGTGGGCAGGGAGGCTACACGCACCGTGAGCAGGGGCAGATCCAGTGTGGCTGAGGCACTGCGAGCACACGCCAGTGTTATTTGTTTGCAGCATCCCTCCCTCCCCACAGCGTGACTGAACAAGTGAGCCTTAAAAAAAAAAGTGTCCTCCACTGTCCCCTTTGTGTCAGGGCAGAAACCAGACACTGAAGAGACCAGCAAACAGAAGAAGCTATAATAGAGGGAACCACCTTGGAAGCTATAGGCAATAGATTAAAACCCTGTGGTTACTACCAACTACATAGGAAGGGGCCTATAGACCTGAGAAATATAAGTCGGACAAAGGAACTAGCCAAAAACAAACTGAACCCACAATATTAACAACAAAACCAGAGAAAGTCCTAGATATATTTTTACTATTTTTACGATCATTGTTTCTTACTATTTTTTAATTAAAAAAATATTTAAGTCCTCTATTATTCCTTTAATTTTCACTTTTATAACCTATTAACTTTGCAAAAGAAAAAGATCCTATTTTTTTTTTACAGCAAACTTCATACATATATATTTTTTTTATAATTTTTTGACCTTGTTTTTTTTTCTTCTTCTTCTTTTTTTAACATTGTATTTTTGAAATTCCAAACTCTACTCTAGATTTTTAATTTTAGCTTTTTGGTATTTGTTATCAATTTTGTACCTAGAGTTTTTTTTTTTTATATTTTCTGTGACTTTTTTTTTTCTCTATTTCTTTCTCTTTTTCTTTTATATAACATTGTATATCTGAAATTCCAAACTCTACTCTAGATTTTTAATTTATGCTTTTTGGTATTTGATATCATTTTTGTACCTGTATTTTCTTTATAATTTTTGCGACTTTGTTACTTTTTTTTTTTTCTCCCTCTCTTTCTTTTTCTTTTTTTTTTTTTTTTTTAACATTGTATTTTTGAAATTCCAAACTCTACTCTAGATTTTTAACTTTTGCTTTTTGGTATTAGTTATCAATTTTGTACCTATATTTTCTTTATAATTTTTGCGACCTTGTTTGTTTTTGTTTGTTCATTTTTTCTCTCTTTCTTTTCCTTCTTATTTACTTTAACATCGTATTTTTGAAATTCCAAACTCTGCTCTAGATTTTTAATTTTTGCTTTTATGTATTTGTTACCAATTTTGTACCTTTAAGAACCCAATCTTCAGTACCCATTTTTCACTAGGGAGCAAGATTACTGGCTTGACTGCTCTCTCTCCCTTTGGACTCTCCTTTTTTTCCACCAGGTCGCCTGTGTCTCCTCCCTAACTCCTCTCTACTCTACCAAACTCTGGGAATTTCTGTGTGTTCCAGAAGGTGGAGAACACTTAGGGAACTGATTACTGGCTGGAACTGTCTCCCTTCTTTTCATTCCACCCTTTTATCCTCCTGGCCACCTCTGTCTCCTTCCTCCTTCTTCTCTTCTCTGTATAACTCTGTGAACATCTCTGAGTGGTCCAGTTGTGGAGTGCACATAAGGAAGTGATTACTGGCTAGCCCACTCTCTCCACTATTGATTCCACCTCATCTCATTCGGGTCACCTCTAACTCCCTCCTCCCTCTTCTCTTCTCCATGTAACGCTGTGAACCTCTCTGGGTGACCCTCACAGTACAGAAACTTTTCTTCTTTAACCTAGATGTTTTATCAATGGTGCTGTATAGAAGAAGAAGTTTTGAAACTACTGTAAAAATAAGTTTTTACAGTAAGGAGGAAGCTTAAGTCCAAACCCTGACTCCAGGGAGCTTCTGACTCCAAGGAACATTAATTGACAGGAACTCGTCAAACGCCTCCATACCTACACTGAAACCAAGCACCACACAAAGGCCAACGAGTTCCAGGGCAAGACATACCAAGCAAATTCTCCAGCAACAAAGGAACACAGCCCTGAGCTCCAAGATACAGGCTGCCCAACGTCACCCCAAAACCATAGACATCTCATAACTCATAACTGGACACTTCATTGCACTCCAGAGAGAAGAAATACAGCTCCACCCACCAGAACACCGACACAAGCTTCCCTAACCAGGAAACCTTGACAAGCCACCTGTACAAACCCACACACAGTGAGGAAATGCCACAATAAAGAGAACTCCACAAACTGCCAGAATACAGAAAGGACACCCCAAACTCAGCAATTTAAACAAGAAGAGACAGAGGAATACTCAGCAGATAAAGGAACAGGATAAATGCCCACCAAACCAAACAAAAGAGGAAGAGATAGGGAATCTACCTCATAAAGAATTCCGAACGATTATAGTGAAATTGATCCAAAATCTTGAAATCAAAATGGAATCACAGATAAATAGCCTGGAGACAACGATTGAGAAGATGCAAGAAAGGTTTAACAAGGACCTAGAAGAAATAAAAAAGAGTCAATATATAATGAATAATGCAATAAATGAAATTAAAGACACTCTGGAGGCAACAAATAGTAGAATAACAGAGGCAGAAGATAGGATTAGTGAATTAGAAGATAGAATGGTAGAAATAAATGAATCAGAGAGGATAAAAGAAAAACAAATTAAAAGAAATGTGGACAATCTCAGAGACCTCCAAGACAATATTAAATGCTACAACATTCGAATCATAGGGGTCCCAGAAGAAGAGGACAAAAAGAAAGACCACGAGAAAATACTTGAGGAGATAATAGTTGAAAACTTCCCTAAAATGGGGAAGGAAATAATAACCCAACTCCAAGAAACCCAGAGAGTCCCAAACAGGACAAACCCAAGGTAAAACACCCCAAGACACATATTAATCAAATTAACAAAGATCAAACACAAAGAACAAATATTAAAAGCAGCAAGGGAAAAACAACAAATAACACACAAGGGAATTCCCATAAGGAGAACAGCTGATCTTTCAATAGAAACACTTCAAGCCAGGAGGGAATGGCAAGACATACTTAAAATGATGAAAGAAAATAACCTACAGCCCAGATTATTGTACCCAGCAAGGATCTCATTCAAATATGAAGGAGAAATCAAAAGCTTTTCAGACAAGCAAAAGCTGAGAGAATTCTGCACCACCAAACCAGCTCTCCAACAAATACTAAAGGATATTCTCTAGACAGGAAACACAAAAACGGTGTATAAATTCAAACCCAAAACAATAAAGTAAATGGCAATGGGATCATACTTACCAGTAATTGCCTTAAATGTAAATGGGTTGAATGCCCCAACCAAAAAACAAAGACTGGCTGAATGGATACAAAAACAAGACCCCTATATATGTTGTCTACAAGAGACATACCTCAAAACAGGGGACACATACAGACTAAAAATGAAGGGCTGGAAAAAGATTTTCCATGCAAATAGGGACCAAAAGAAAGCAGGAGTAGCAATACTCATACCAGATAAAATAGACTTTAAAACAAAGGCTGTGAAAAGAGACAAAGATAGTCACTACATAATGATCAAAGGATCAATCCAAGAAGAAGATATAACAATTATAAATATATATGCACCCAACACGGGAGAGCCGCAATATGTATGACAAATGCTAACAAGTATGAAAGGAGAAATTAACAATAACACAATAATAGTTGGAGACTTGAATACCCCACTCACACCTATGGATAGATCAACTAAACAGAAAATTAACAAGGAAACACAAACTTTAAATGATACAATACACCAGTTAGACCTAATTGATATCTATAGGACATTTCATCCAAAAACAATGAATTTCACCTTTTTTCTCAAGCACACATGGAACCTTCTACAGGATAGATCACATCCTGGGCCATAAATCTAGCCTTGGTAAATTCAAAAAAATAGAAATCATCCCAAGCATCTTCTTCTGAACCACAACTGCAGTAAGATTAGATCTCAATTACAGGCTAGGGAAAAAACTAATTAAAAATCCAACATATGGAAGCTGAACAACACGCTGCTCAATAAACAAATCCACAGAAGGAAATCAAAAAAAGAAATCAAATTTGCATAGAAAGGACATGAAAATGACAACACACACAACCCGAAACCTGTGGGACACTGTTAAAAGCTAGTCCTAAGGGGCACACACGCTCTCCATAGCCAGTACAGGCCATACAAAATTCCCAAATGGAAAAACAAGAAAACAATCAAATAAAATAACCTAACTCTACATCCTAAAAGCAACTAGAAAAGGAAGAAATGAAGGCCCCAGGGTTTAGTAGAAGGAAGGAAATCTTAAAAAGTCTAGAGGCAGAAATAAATGCAAAAGAAACAAAAGAGACCATAGCAAAAATCAACAAAACCAAAAGCTGGTTCTTTGAGAGGTAAATAAATAAAATTGACAAACCATTAGCCAGAACTCCATCAAAGAAACCAAAGGGAGAAAAATCAAATCAATAAAATTAGAAATGAAAATGGAGAGATCACAACAGACAACACAGAAATACAAAGGATCATAAGAGACTACTATCAACAATTATATGCCAATAAAATGGACAACGTGGAAGAAATGGACAAATTCTTAGAAAAGTACAACTTTCCAAAACTGGACCAGGAAGAAATAGAAAATCTTAACAGACCCATCACAAGCACGGAAATTGAAACTGTAATCAAAATCTTCCAGCAAACAAAAGCCCAGGTCCAGACGGCTTCACAGCTGAATTCTACCAAAAATTTAGAGAAGAGCTAACACCTATCCTGCTCAAACTCTTCCAGAAAATTGCAGAGGAAGGTAAACTTCCAAACTCATTCTATGAGGCCACCATCACCCTAATACCAAAACCTGACAAAGATCCACAAAAAAAGAAAACTACAGGCCAATATCACTGATGAACATAGATGCAAAAATCCTTAACAAAATTCTAGCAATCAGAATCCAACAACACATTAAAAAGATCATACACCATGACCAAGTGGGCTTTATCCCAGGGATGCAAGGATTCTTCAATATCCGCAAATCAATCAATGTAATACACCACATTAACAAATTGAAAAATAAAAACCATATGATTATCTCAATAGATGCAGAGAAAGCCTTTGACAAAATTCAACATCCATTTATGATAAAAACTCTCCAGAAAGCAGGAATAGAAGGAACATACCTCAACATAATAAAAGCTATATATGACAAACCCACAGCAAACATTATCCTCAATGGTGAAAAATTGAAAGCATTTCCTCTAAAGTCAGGAACAAGACAAGGGTGCCC